>NC_057796.1:36685359-36985359 GCF_018294505.1 Triticum aestivum | reverse complement strand
AATGCTCGCATATGAAATAAAGCATAGAGAGTAAGCTAACATATGTTTATTGTTTGAAATTTGTAGGATGGTTTGGCTTCTTGATGATCACTGGGACACGCGACACCGGGCATACTTTATGTCGATGGAGCAGCGGGTAATAATGTAAGTGGCCGGTATTATGAATTTTGTGTTTATTTAAAACACAAATGCCCCATATGTAATTTCCTGATTTGCTTGTTTGTAGGAGCTTCAACCTCTAAAGATTCGGTCTCACGGGGTCACCCTTGGGGGGATGCACTATGATGAGCGGTAGACACCATACATAAGGGAGACATGACTCCTCCCCTTCATTCAGTTGGTCAGCCGGTCGACGCCGAACTTCAATTCTGCAGCAATCACCGCGCTTATTGATCGTTGGAGGACGGAGACACAGTTTCCATCTTCGGACCGGGGAGATGACCGTGACGCTCCAGGATATTGCTATGATCTCCGGTCTTCCTATCGAGGGGAATCCTCTTTGTATGAGCACCGATTCTAATGGGTGGCGCGAGCAGATGCATGCCCTTATCGGTATGGTTCCTCCAGAGCCTCAGGAACCATAAGGAGACAAGAAGAAGAAAAGAGTCGTACCCGGTGCTCCTTTCACCTGGATTGCATTCCACTTTGGGTATTGCCCTGAGGATGCTAATGATGATCAGGTCAAGAAATATGCTCGTGTCTACATGTGGTACGTTATATCCAGGGCTATGTTTGCTGATGGCACATGCAAGAATGCTCCATGGATGTGGCTGAAGGCGTTGACCGTCTTCGATAGCAAATGGAGTTGGGGTTCGGCGACACTGGCTTACTTATATAGACAGGAAGGCAACTGTTTATTTTCACTTCATTGATACATTATCAATGCGATTTTCCTGTTAATTGAACCGTGTTTTCTTCTATGTGAAGTTGGATGAAGCCTGTTGTAGGACCTCAACGGATGGAGGTATTGGTGGTTGTATGCTCGTACTTTCTGTATGGTGCTGGGAGCGATTGCCGGTTGGATGACCAAAGATCGTGAAGTACGAGGATTGGAACGACAAAGACGACCCACTATGGTTACCCACTTGGGCTTACACACTTTTTGGCGACTCTGCTGGGGACGAAGCTTTGAACGGTCTCCAGCCCGTTCTTGGTACGAAGAGATCGTCATCTAGGGTTTGCAATCTACAAAGGTAATATGAACACACAATTCCCTACTGTAGATGCAAATAATTCATAAGGTGTTACTAAATCATTCAATGAGTATACTCTATTGGCCATCCCTAGTTTGCGCAATCATGCATCTAATTACGTGCATAGGACGATTCAAAGTAATTTACATGCTTCAACTTCTTATGATACTAGTAACATGCACCATATGTATCTCAACTCTCCTGCATCGACAACCCCACAAATCGTTATGCTGATGAACAACATGGTGAGTTCGCTTAATAAATTTGAAACACCTCATGTTAGAATTTCCGATGCCATGCAAGAATGTGTTTCACCCTTTTATTCATCGGCAATTAATGTGCAATATACTAATCCAACCATGCCGATGAATGAGAGAATTGGCCATGCTACTACTGGCTATTCGGCCAGTTACTCTCAATTGTCATATGCTACACCTCATGTTAGTAATTTTTCGGCACCGTATACAACTGTAGATGCTCATAATTCGGCTCCGCACCTTCATGGTCATAGCCGAATAAGTAAAAAATTTCCAGGAGTGCACATGCCATCATCTAATATTGTAGCATATAATGCATCCTCTACGCAATTGCGTAATTTCGGCAACACCTCATTGTTGAAAGAATCTAAAAGTATTGTGGAGCAACCCCTTACAGAAAATTGAAAATGACTAAATTAAAAAGGGATATAGACCGAAATAATAAGATTAGTGCTCTTTGCCTTGAAGAACATGATAAGGGGCTAGTTCTTGATTATAATGCAATAAAAGCTAGAGTTTTGCAAAAAGATGAATCTTTGCCAATTGGTAAAATTGGCGAGCAAAAATATGGTTTTACAACAATGCATATGCCTTCAGCTAGTACTACATCATATTATACACCCCTACACAATTGTAAAGTTTCGGCAACACCCACGTGTCATTGCTGAAACAATCTAAAAGCATTGGGGGGGGGGGGGGGCAATCATATCCGGACTGGGCTGAAATTGAGAAAAAGCTTAAAGCCAATTTTGCCGCTCGCCGCTAGAAAAGAACAGAAAAAAGAATTGGCTCAGATAAAAGAAGCATTGCCAATTGGTAGAATCAACGAAAAGAAGGATGGTTCGGAACATGAAAGTGCTTCAGTTGAAAAAGCCGAATCAAGTAGTATATATTCCGAGTCCATCAAATCCAAAGAGGCAAGTATTATTGAGAAAGGGCATGGCAAGCGTAGCAAAACGACCATGCTTGATTTTTCTAAAGTTAATGGAACCTACTTCCTGCCCTATGAGTTCCATGCCGTAGAAATTGAGAAGCCTCAAGGACAAGAGCAAGTAGCCGAACAAAGTTTGGCTGACAAGGATCTTCATAGTAATGATGCACGGAATAAAGAAAAAGATGATGACAAGGCGTTGGGGAGCTATCCAAATACGGAGCAAGATATTGTTCAAGTCACACTACCATCATGCTCTCCCAACATATTTGAAGAGGTATGGCTAGCAAGTAATTTACCCATTGTCAGATTTGGTCAAAAATTTATTGTTGATGCATCTATTAGAAAAACCCTCATAAATAATTTTTAAAGACCAATGAGGAAGGGTAATTTACTTATTAGCAATAAAATTGTTATAGAACATATCGGTCAACCCATTGCGCCATTTATAAAGACCGTTACTGACTTATTGTTACAACCAAGGCTTTCCTCATTGCTTTATTTAAAGTTCATATCTACTTGGGTAGCTTTGCTTGTTTCATACTTGGCTTACTCTTGGTCTCAATTGAGGCATGCATGTTCTAACTATTTTTGTTTCGGAAACTTAAAGCCAAGGTTAAATTCTTTTCAGAAAACCGATGCTAGTATAATATCTTATCCAATGACATCGGCAAAAGAATGCAAAATAAAAATCATAGCCGAATGGGATGATGCAAAATCTGAACCATTCGCTTGCTTAACTCCAAAGTCGTTCTCACAGCAAGATTGGCTAGAAAATAAAAAAATTACCTTCAATTCAAACATGTGTGATCAAATCTTTGATTTGTTGTTGAGAAATAATTATATTAGAATTTTTGAGGGACGAATGTATGTAAGTTGCATGATTCATCCAAGCATAGTGTTGAGGATTGCAACGTGTTCCGTCAAATAGTCAAATCGGCCATTGATAAAGGACGATTGAAATTTGTTGAGACACCAAGTGATGACCAGTCTATTCTGATTGGTCCCGATGGCAAATGGTTTTTACATCAGCTGCTTCAAGCTGATCCATTTAAACATGAGAAGTTAAAAACTACAGATATTGGGATCAAGCTTTCAAATAAGTAAGTTGTTCAAGAGCATAATGATAATATGTTTGAGGGAGAAAATTCCATCAAAGTTGTAATGAAGACGCCCAATACTTGGGGGGGGGGCAATAAAAAAAATCCAAAGATCGATGCAAGCAAAGGCCGAGGTAAGCACAAAGGTAAAAAGTCGAAAGTCACTTCGCGCAACTATTGGAAAAATATCAGAAGACAAGTGAGGATAAAATTGCTTGTCAGGCAAGTAATTCAAAAGCTTCAAGATCACCCCCTAGGTGCAAATCTGATGGCCGGTATTGGCAAAGTGAGAATTTGAATGCAACATATTCATATCCTTATTTTGGGCCGCCAATGCCAATGCCATGGATGCCTCCCCATGCTCATGTAAATCCATATCCTTTGTCGGACATGTATGATACAAGAGCACATTCTCCATCTTATTTTAGACCATCTCACCAACATTGTGTAGCTCCAAGAAGGTCAAAGTTTGATGAACAATCATATGTTAAAGACCGTTTCAATAAAAAAGAATCGGTCCGGACCCCATGGACAAGGAAAGAGGTGGTCAAGCAAGTATAGCGGGTCAAGAAAGATGGTCGTAAGTGTGCTACCTCAGATTTGATCTCAAATAACAAAGAGCCAATTAAAGTGTTGACATTGGCTACAAAAGGCAAAGAAGTGAAGCAAAACCAGGTGGGAAAAAGAAGTACCAGAGGGGAGCTCCGGGGAGGGGGGGGGAGCACAAACCACCAGGGCGCGCCTGGGGGCCCAGGCGCACCCAGGTGGGTTATGCCCACCTCGGTGGCCTCCCGCACCGCCTCTTCGCCCTATAAATTGCCAAATATTCCAAAACCCCCAAAGATAACCCTAGATCAGAAGTTCCGCCGCCGCAAGCCTCTGTAGCCATGAAAAACCAATCTAGACCCCGTTCCGGCACCCTGCTGAAGGGGGAAATCATCACCGATGGCCATCTTCGTCATCCCGGCGGCCACCACGATGATGAGGGAGTAGTCCGCCCTACTGATTCACTTGGAATATGTTTTGGCACTCAACTCGCGGATTCCCGAGGTGACGTTGGGATAATCTATGCATAGGGGTTGATGCACGTTCTCGTCTTTTATTCCTCTGGTAGAAATCTTGGGGCACTCTTTGAGGTTCTTTCTGTTGGATTGAGTATTATGAATCTGAATTTACTTTGGTGTTATTTTAGTATGAACTCTTGATAGATGAATCGGAAAGAATAACTTGGTGTTATTTTAGTACGAACTCTTGATAGATCGTTCAGAAAGAATAACTTGGTGCTATTTTAGTACGAACTCTTGGATAGATACATCGGAAAGAATAGCTACAAACAATTTCTTCTTATGTTCTCCGCTAGATAGGAACTTTGGAGTGATTCTTCATCGCACTTTGAGGGATGGTTATATGATCCAATTAGATTAGCATTGTTGAGAGATTGCACTAGTGAAAGTACGGACCCTAGGCCTCATTTTCAAGCATTGCAATACCGTTTGTGCTCCGTTTTATCAATTGTACCTTGCTGTTTTTATTGTTCCTACTACTAAAATCAATATCTACTATCATTACTACATTTGTATCACCATCTCTTCGCCGAACTAGTGCACCTATACAAATTACCATTTTAATTGGTGTGTTGGGGACACAAGAGACTCTTTGTTATTTGGTTGCAAGGTTGTTTGAGAGAGACCATCTTCATCCTACGCCTCCCATGGATTGATAAACCTTAGGTCGTCAACTTGAGGGAAAATTGCTACTGTCCTACAAAACTCTGTGCTTGGAGGCCCAACACGAGTCTACAAGAATAAAGTTGAGTAGTAGACATCAGTTTGTAACAGTACCTAAAGTAAAGATTGGTTTTCTTATACTAACGGATCTCATGAAGGTTTTGTTAAGTTTTGTGTGATTGGAGTTTTCAAGTTTTGGGTGAGATCACGATGGATGAAGGAATAAGGAGTAAGAAGAGCACAAGCTTGGGGATGCCCCATGGCACCCCAAGTTAATATCCAAAGAGAAACAAGCAACTAAGATCGGGGATGCCCCGAGTGGCATACCCTCTTTCTTCTAACGACCATCGGTATTTTACTTGGAGCTATATTTCTATTCATCACATATCATGAGTTTTGCTTGGAGCATCTTGTATTATAAGAGTCTTTGCTTGTTTTTCTTTTTAGTTTGTCACAAGTATCCTTGCTGGACACACCTATTTGAGAGAGCCAAAATTGTGCTATGATTTTTTAGAACTGCTCTCTATGCTTCACTTAATTTTTTTGAGCTATGGAATTGCTCTAGTGCTTCAGTTAAATCTTTTTGAGCACAATGTGCTTTAATATTTTTGAAGAACTGCTCTCAAGCTTCACTTAGATTTATTTGATAGTTAGTAATTTTGAAGAAATTCTCTCATGCTTCACTTATATTATTTTGAGAGACGAATTTTTTTTGCTCATGTTCTTCACTTAAATTTGTTTGAGCTTATCAAAAACAACATATGGAACTAGTCCCAAAGTGATAGATATTTAAGGGGATATAATAAAAACTTTCATGAAGATCATTGGACAAAATAAACTTGATCCTTTGTAATAGTTTTGAGATATGATGATAATAATATGTGAGTCATGTTGGTGAGTAATTATGCTTTAGTAAGAATACTGGTGTTATGGTTTGTGATTCCCTATGCAAGCACGAAAGTCAATAGACATGCAATGAAATTACATCCTACTTGTGGTGCATTATTCGGTGTTAGTTATGCTTAATGCTTGCTTATGTGATTTTTTGTTTCTTGGTTGGTTGCTTCTCAATCTTTTGCTAGCCTCCACTTGTACTATGTAGAAATACTACTCGTGCATCCAAAATCCTTATACCCAATTTTGCCATATGAGTCCACCATACCTACCTATATGCGGTATTTCCGTGCCGTTCTAAGCAAATTTGTATGTGCCATCTCTAATTTTCAAAATAAATTTCTTTTTGTGTGCACGTACCGCTCATGAAGCGGCAGGGGTGGCCAATATTTTCCATGCTAGATGTGTTATTCTCAAGATGAGTGTTTATTCACTTGTTATTGGATGACAGTACGGCGGTAAATAGGGATGCCCAGTCCCAAAATGAAATAGAAATTTACTTTATGTTGTCAAATAATAAATTCCTTGGAAAGTGTTGGTATGGAAGGCACCCGTGGAGACGGCTAGCCATGGATTGTGAAAGAATGGTGAAAAAGGAATAAACTTTATTTTCTGTTTGGGAACTGGCTATGATATATCTAGCATGGGAAGTGTTGGGAATTACTTGGTCGTTGTCGTTGACAGGAAAAGTATGCCTCCCAATTTTTTTATCTCTCAGTTTAAGCTTTGAGATCTGGCACCTCTACAAATCCCTACTTCCCTCTGCGAAGGGACTTTCTATTTACTTTATGCAATTTTTATTTTTATTTGAGTCTCCATCTTCTCTTACAAAGCACCAACTAAGGGGCACTATGATCGTACTTGAGCATTGGATGTAGCTAATATGTGAGCGTGTTTCATGAATGGATCAATGATTGAGCATGAAGAGCTAGGGATAACTTGCTTTAGTGTTGATAATTTGAAAGACATGGTTGCTTGTTGATATGCTTGAGTATTGAAATCTTCATGTCAAAACTAGACTATTGCTTTGAATCATATAAAAGTCCCCATGTCCATGCTACAAAAGAAAAGAATATGTGATGAACATGTTAGGCAGCATTCCACATCAAAAATTCTGTTTTATCATTTACCTACTCGAGGACGAGTAGGAATTAAGCTTGGGGATGTTGATATGTCTCCAACGTATCTATAATTTTTGATTGTTCCATGCTGTTATATTATCATTCTTGGATGTTTTACAATCATTTTATAGCAACTTTATATCATTTTTGGGACTAACCTATTGACATAGTGCCCAGTGCCAGTTGCTATTTTTTGCTTGTTTTTTACTTCACAGAATATCAATACCAAACGGAGTCCAAACGCAGCAGAATTTTTTGGAGAATTTTTATGGACCGGAAGGAACAACTTGGTCCAAAGAAGTACCAGAGGGGTGCCCCGAGGGGAGCACAACCTACCTGGGCGCGCCTGGGGACCCAGGCGCGCCCTGGTGGGTTGTGCCCACCTCGGTGGCCTCCCGCACCGCCTCTTTGCTCTATAAATACCCAAAAAATCCAAAAACCATAGAGGATTCGACGAAACACAATTCCTGCCGCCGCAAGTTCCAGAACCATGAAATTTAATATAGACACCATCATGGAGGGGTTCATCATCCTCATTGGTGCCTCTCCGATGTTGCATGAGTAGTTCATTGTAGACCTACGGGTCCGTAGGCAGTAGCTAGATGGCTTCTTCTCTCTTTTTGATTCTCAATACAATGGTCTCTTGGAGATCTATTTGATGTAACTCTTTTTTGCGGTGTGTTTGTTGGGATCCGATGAACTTTTGGTTTATGATCAAATCTATATATCCATGAAAGTTATTTGAGTTTCTTTGATATCTTATATGCATGATTATTTATAGCCTCGTATTTCTTCTTTGAATCTTTGGTTTAGTTAGGCCGACTAGATTGATTTTTCTTGCCATGGGAAGATGTGCTTTGTGATGGGTTCGATTGTACGGTGTTCTTTCCCAGTGATAGAAGGGGCAGCAAGACACGTATGTATTGTTGCTATTAAGGATAACAAGATGGGGGCTATTCCTACATGAATAGATCTCGTCTATATCATGTCATCGTTCTTATTGCATTACTCCGTTTCTCCATGAACTTAATACACTAGATGCATGCTGGATAGCGGTCAATGTGTGGAGTAATAGTAGTAGATGCAGGCATGAGTCGGTCTACTAATCTTGGACGCGATGCCTATATAATGATCATTGCTTGGATATCATTATAATTATTTGAGGTTCTATCAATTGTCCAACAGTAATTTGTTTACCCACCGTATGCTAGTTTCTCGAGAGAAGCCACTAGTGAAATCTACGACCCCCGGGTCTATTTTCTCATCATATATTTTCGGATCTATATTGCCATTTGCCTTTTTCTTTATTTGCATCTTTTATTTTTAGATCTATATTACCAAAAACCCAAAAATAGCTCGCTGAATTTTATTTACCGTTATTTTATTTGCATCTACCAATCTACCTCTTTACCAATCTTTTACCCGAGAGGGATTGACAACCCCTCTTATGTGTCGGGTTGCAAGTATTTGTTCTTTGTGTGCAGGTACCATTTACATAGTGTTGCTTGGTTCTCCTACTGGCTCGATAACCTTGGTTTCATAACTGAGGGAAATACCTATCGTAGCTGTGCTGCATCATCCCTTCCTCTTCGGGGAAATACTAACGCGGACACGAGCCATCACTCACTCGAGCCTCAGATTTGTTGTCACGTAAGCAGCTAAACTTCTGGCACTGATACCATTGTCGGGTCCACATGTTATTCTCAAAGTGATGGAGGCGGTGCCGATGGAGGCGGAGTGGTGGATATGGCACTAGCCCGAAGACTGGTTCGATGCGTGGCGGAGCCTCGTCTTCCTTCTCTTTGATATTATCCCTTCTTCTATGGAGGAGGTGTTGGAGCAGCAATGGAGGTGATGGATATTAATCTCGGATCAATGAAATGATGGAAGGGGTAGCTAGGGTTGGAGGTGTATATATAAGGGCTCTCCAAAAGCATCCACAGTAGATGTAGCTTTTATGCTTTGATCCAAGGGCTCTAGATGAGCCAAATCCCTTGCCAAAACATCCCTTGATGGCCAGGAAATGTGGGATCAAGAGGGGACAAAATCACCAAAGAATCCTATCTGATATGATCCTTTTCTGGCTTGTCATGAAGTGGTACGAGCTGAGAGACGACGTAGCACGGTCGTACCATGCATTGTCGAATGCTTTGGACTCCTTTGGCAAAAAGGGACAATTACACTTTTGCCCTTAGTTGTGCCACACCACGGGTTTTGCCCTTACTTTTCGGCTATGATCAGTTTTGCCCTTAGATTTGTCTCAGGGATCATTCGTGTGCCCTTTGACCATTTGACCAATACTTTAAAAATTCATAACTAATTCATATGAACTCAAAGAAATGCAAATAAGATATCCAAATGTTTAGAAAAACATTACCTTTATGAGCATGTCATTTTCATTCTGAAAAAACTAATGTTCAATCTACCTAAAGATATTAATGTTATTATAATTTTTAAACATGAAATGGTATAAATAATACCTTTTTCATGAAAAAAATTACAGGCAAATGTAGGCTTTGTTTTCTAAACATTTTGATATCTTATTTACATTTTTCTGAGTTCATATGAACTTGTCATTTCAATGTAATCGTGAAAGTCATTTGTAAATTCATAATAAACATATGAAATGAGAAAAATACAAATGAGATATGAGAATGTTCAGAAAACATCACCTACATTTGCATATAATTTTTATTCATGAAAAAATTATTGTTTATACCTTTTATGTTTAATTATGGTAATAACATTAATAACATTCGGTAGTTTAAAGAATACTTTTTTCCTAAATGCCAATGACATGCTTATAAAAGTAGTGTTTTTCTGAATGTATGGATATCTTGTCTGCATTTTTATGAGTTCATACAAATTTGTTATGAATTTTCAAAGTATTGGTCAAACGGTCAAAGGGCACGCGGACGACCTCAGAGACAAATCTAAGGGCAAAACTGAGCAGTGCTGAAAGTAAGGGTAAAACCCGTGGGGTGTGTCGGATGTGGGGTTCCGGCAAACCCTTATGGTTCGAACACTGGGGTGCGCGCGAAGTCTTTCCCTCCTACCGATCTACGCTCTAGCTCGCTAAGATCTCGCGGACGAACTAGACGAACTCGCAACACAGAAAGACACGAGGTTTATACTGGTTCGGGCCACCGTTGTGGTGTAATACCCTACTCCAGTGTGGTGGTGGTGGATTGCCTCTTGGGCTGATGATGAACAGTACAAGGGGAGAAGAACATCCTCCTGAGGTTGAGGTGTTCTTGTGGCTAGGCTCTCGATCGGATTGGATCAAGCTAAGATGAGATCATGCCCCCACTATGGTGGCTAGCTCTACTTATATAGGCCCTGGTCCTCTTCCCAAATATCGAGCGGGAAGGGAGCCAACAACGGCGGGCAAATTTGAAGGGGGACAGCTAGTACAAGCTATCCTGACAAAAGCGGTCTTCGCCTGCGAAAAGCTCTGGTTGTGACGCTGCCTTGGGCTCCACGATGACCTCCGTCCTGCCGTCCTCCTGGTCTTGGTCTCGTTGCACCAATATAGCAACCTTTGCCTGATGCCTCGGTACTCTTCGCCGGCGCTGGCCTCCTTAGCAACAAAGAGGAAATAAGGACGCTGCGTGCGCTGGCGCCCGCCTGGTGCCGTTCGTCATGGCTCACGTCATGGGAGCCTCGTGAGGTTTGCCCCGCCTTGATATCTCCGCTCCTCGTGAGCCTGCCTGGCTAGGCCACTCCAGAGGAGGTCTTGCGTCGTCCGCCTCGCGAGGCTCGGACCCTCACGAGGGTCTTGGATGCCTTGTTGATGAAGATGGGCCGTACGGCCTGCTTGCTCAGCCACGCCGTGGGCCGCAGGCAGGCAAGTCTGGGGACCCCCGTTCCCAGAACGTCGACAGTAGCCCCCGGGCCCAAGGTGCGCTCGGGCTTGGCTTCGTGGCGAAGCCAAGGGTCAAGTTCGGAGCACCGCGGGCCCCAAAAGCCTACGGCCTCGGTTGACGCGTGGCGGTTGATTGGACGTGGGCGTCTCCGCCTCCCCATGATGGCTTCGAATCCGCCTAGCTATGCGGCCCCCAGCGGCTTACACAGTTATTCCCCGTCGCTTGCGCCTTGCTTCCCCAATCCCCCTGCTTCCTCGAGACTCTGTTTCTCTTCTCCAATCTGACTTGCGCTTCGCCTGCTCCATCGCCATGGCGCCGAAACAAACTGAAAAGGGGAAGAGACCTCTGTCTCTGCCAGCTGCGCCTCCGTCCTTTGCGCCGGCGCTCGACTGGTCTCGGGTGCTCAACGACAAGGCCATGGACAAGGTGCGCCCGATGCTTGCTTCCAGCTTCAACGAGTGGGGGAGACGGTGGCTTGGTCTGCGTCTCGCACTCGCACGGCTCAGGCGGCCACCGAAGTCCCAATCTTCATAGATGCCCTCTGGGCTGGCCTGATTCCTCCCTTCTCCGCCTTCTTCAACGCGGTGCTTGAGCATTATCAGATCCACATGCTGCATCTTGACCCTCAGTCCGTGACTCTCCTCGCCGTCTTCGCCTTCGTGTGCGAAGCCATGGTTGGCATAGCCCCTTCTGTGGCCCTCCTCTGCCATTTCTTCTCATTGCATCTGATCGACCCTCAGCAAAGCTCAGGGTGCGTGAGCTTCCAGGCGGTGGCCGCGACGGCGGGCGAGGGGATCGACTTTGAGCTTCCTCCATTCACGGGCGAATTTCGGACACGATGGGTGTTCGTCGATGCCGGCGTGCTCAGTCCTCTGCTCCAGGCTCCGCCAGGGCCCGCTGTTCCTAACTCCGGCTGGAGCCATCAGCGGCTCACGAGCCCCCGCCTTGCCCACGTCTGGCTCAGGTTGAGGTTGCTGAAGGATAGCGGCGTGACCGTGCCGATGGTGGTGAAGGAATTTGTCAAGCGCCGGGTTGCTCCGCTTCAGCGCCATTCTCGCACAATGTGGACCTTGCTCAACAGCCAGGACCACATGAGGTTTCAGGAGTTCGGGCTCCTTCTCGGGACGCGGCAGACAGTGCTCAAGGTCCTGACGGGTGTCCCTTTGCCGACCGAACTACCTGGGAAGAATTGCTTACTGTACCGCTGCAAGAACAAGGATGAATTTGCAGAGAACATGCCTCCTTTTGATGAGTGGGGGCCGTGGCCGATCGGTCTGGAGGGGCCTCGTGAGAACCCCGTCGTCGTGGTTCCCTTCCTTGCCCCTGGTGTCGAGCTCGCCCCAAGCGACGGTGTAGGTGGGCGAGCTCTGGCGGAGGCCGGTGGCTCGAGTGCTGAGGAGAACATGCCGAGTGGTGATCCTGGGGCATCGTCCTCAGGAGCCTGCTACCCCCCTCCTGAGGCGTCGGTTGTCAAGGAGACGCAGCATGCGACTCCCGAGGCCAAGGCTTCTAGGGTCTCAGGAGGTTGCGGTGAAACGGTGCCTGGCTGTTCACCGCAACCGGGCACCCTTGAAGACATCCTTCCATGCCCTTCTTCATCTCCGCCGCGCACCGGCCGTCACGTCCAGCGCTTTGGTCGGCTTTGCGTGGACTTCGAAGAGCTCCGCAAGAGGAAAGGGTCCCCTGGCGCCAGCAATATCTTTGGGCCGTTGAAGCGAAGGAAGTACATCACCGTCGACGTGTAAGTACCGTGCCGCCATGGCTTATCACACGCTACTTTCTTCTCCTGACGCCAGTCTTTCAGGGCTCCTTCCACCGAGGCTGCCGAGTCTCCTGAGGAATGGCCTCCTTCTTCCTCAACTCTTCCGCCGGCCTCGAGCGCTTCGAGTCCGCTTGTTGCCCCTGGAGCAGGGTTGGTTGAAGGGGCACTCCTGCCTTCTTGGCGCGCTGAACCTGCGGCCTTGCAGTTCCTCCCTCCCGGTCTGGCGTGGAGCTTGGCAGGCATGCCCAAGACTCTTCCGCTGGTCTTGGACACCAATTTGTTGGCTTCAATCTTCGGCTCCTCTTCAAGCAGCGAGCCCCGGTCAGCTCGGGCTCCTTGCGAGGACTGGTTGACGTCAGGCTCGGCGTCAGCCCCCAGCCCCCTGCCTGGAGGGGGCGCACCACTTGGTGCCACGCCCGCAGCCCCCGAGGCGGAGGACGAGGTGGGCCGAGCGTTCGAGCTCGAGCGCGGGCGGAGCATGGTTCATCACGAGCTCTTCCAGGAGGCAATGGGCGCAGTGCGTCGACTTGGTGAATAGCTCGCGAGTGTCGATTCGCGTCTTGAGGCTGAAGGTCTCCGGCTGGCGGAGGAGCGGCGCAAGCTGAAGGTGGCCATCAACCTCGGCCGCTATCAGTGTGACCTCGAGAACGCGAAGGCCGAGGCATCTCTCAAGGTTTCCATGAAGCCCGCTCACGAGCTTTGGAAGAGGCTCGCGAGGCTGACCGCCGCCGCGAGGCTGTGGAGAAGCGTGCGTGGGAGCTCCAGGCCTAGAGCACGTCCCTTGAGCAGCAGGTGGAGGCGCGCAGAGCTGCCCTTGCGTCCCTGAGGGGGACGCCTGCGGAGGAAGAAGAGGTCCGGAAGCGCGTGGAGGCGCTGGCCCTGGAAGCCGTGGAGCGCAGCCTTGAGCTCGAGCAACTGGAGACGAGAGAGCGTCAAGTTGCTCAGGCGGAGGACGCCGTCGGTGCTCGCGAGGCCAGAGTCGAGGAGGAGGTTGATCCCCAGGTGGCCGAGGTTCGCGCAGATCTGGAGGGTAGGTATGACCTGAAGCTGAAGCTCGCAGGTGCGGAGGATGAGGGCAGGGCCGCTGCCCTCAGGCCCAGGTTGGACGAGGCTGAGAGGCGTGCGGAAGCCACGTCCGCCGCCCTGGTTACGGTGCAGGTGGACTTGGCCTCCGCCCGCACCGAGCTGCGTTCCCTCCGAAGGCGGGTTGATGACGCAGAGGCCGTCGCGAGGCAAAACACGGAGGAAGTGCTCCAGTGATGAACGCTGGAGCGCGAGCATGATCCTATGCTTCAGGATCTTCGGAACAGGGCCAACATCGCCCCGGGCCATATTTGCGACGTGGAGGCGCCGGCCCCTCACTCGAATGATTATGCCAGCCACCTAACCTTCTTCGCCGAGGTGGTGACGCGCCTGGAGGCTCGATCTGCCAGAGCTCACCAGCTTGTGGAGGAAAGGGGTCATGGCCTGCTCGAGCGCGCTTTCTCCCGTGTCTTTAGCCATCTCCTGAATGCCGACCCCAACTTTGATTTCGACGCCGCTATCGCTCCCGTACCCACGGCTGTCCGGGGCGACCTAGCGCGTTGGGTTGAGGACAATGTGGATGCGTTGGTCAGGGCCTTCACTTTGGAAGATGACGCGGTGGTGGTCGTCGCAGACGAAGGCGACGTGGTTGACGACGCCGACGGGGGCGTCGCCGATGGCGGCGACGATGCCGATGAAGACGACGACAACGCGAGTGACGCTTCCGCGGGTGACGCAGCGAGCGACATTTCTGGCTGATCCCTTGTTCTCTAGTCATTTCACCCTGCGCACAAACTCGGGCGTGGCCCTTGGAAAACTTGTAAGAGCATTTTGAGAGGGAGAGCCCCTCATGTAAGCAAACTGCAGTTTTTACTTTCCTATGCAATGCGAGTTTGTGTCCTCGTGAGCTCATGAATCCGGGTGCGAGTTCTCTGTCGTGGTTTACCTTAGTCAGTGCCAGCTTCGAGCTGGGTCGCGAAGCGTCGAGTTTCTGAGAACCCTGTGGAGCTCGTCTCCCCGTCGGAAGGGGCCCCACTAGAGGTGAGCACCAGTTGTAGTGCTAGCGCGCACTTGGCGTGCGTGCTCTGCGCTGTCCCGCTCGCGAGGAGCTCGTGAAGGGAAAGCAACGGACATGAGTCCCAGACAAAACAAGGTTCAGAAGGCAAGAAATTGCTTTGAACGAGAAAAGGCTCCCCCCGCGTGCATCAATAAAAATTCAACTTCAACTCAAATCCAGATCCAGAAAGCGAAGCTACTTCAACTCAAATCCAGATCCAGAAAGCAAAGCTACAGAGAAAGAGATCCAAAGCGAAAGGCCGCGTCCGGCACCTAGTCTAGTCTTCTGGTCTTCAAGTCTTCTCACTAGCGCGGAGCTAAGTGCTGCCACTAGGCGTGGGAGGGAGCCCCAGCGCCTGAGGCCGGCGCTCCTGAGACTCTGGGGCATGTACAACCCCAACTCATTATTACGTGAGAGTGTCACGGGCGGCGAGCTTCACAGGCACTGGGCTTTCTTCACAGGTACCGGCCTTGCTTCATATCGCCAGACAAGGGCCCCGCCTTGTGCCACCCTCGACCTCCTCTAAGCCGACCGGTCACCAGGACGACACAAAGGAGGGAAAGATGACGCCAACGGTTCCCTTGGTGACCACAGGTCCTCTGCCGGGGGAAGGGTTGTCGAAGCCTCCCCGGCAGAGGGCCTACCTCCGGGTGTCGCCAGACGTCGCATGCCGCGGGGAGGGGCCTTGCTCCTGGCTCCCTCCCGGCGGCCCCCAGCGTGTCTCCCTTGTTGGAACGGGTGCCGCCGTGCCAGAGTCGTCGATCGACGCTGCAACCTAGTTCATCTGCAGCCCATGGTTAGCATAAGCCTGTTCCTGAGAGATTAGCGGTACCCTGTAGTTGCCGTTGCCGAAGCGATCATTGTGGTTCTCCATTGGTTCTTGAAAGGCTTCGGCTCCTAGCGCCCCTCTCCCCAATCTTCTCCAATGAATGAGCCGGGGTCGTCCTCTGGTGCGTACTCTTGGTCCATCATGCGGGGCACGTAGGCTTCCGGGGCCGTCACCCCGAACACCTCGCCGTGGTGCCCCACGCTCCATGTTGCTCGGCCCAGGGTGGCGTCCTGAGGATGGTAGCGTGGCATCCGGCTGGGACTACGGAGGGTGACGCTTGCGCTCGTGCTTGTCGTGGGCGGCATGGGGGAGTCGGAGCCCCCTACGCCACTGGCCGTGCTGATGTTGATGAAGCCCCCCGGGCGTAGTTGATGGCGCGCGGGCGTGTTGAGGTTCACCGCGCGGCCCTGCAGTGGCCTGGGGAGGAAGCCGATAGCAGAAGGGTGGCGCTCCCGACGCTGCTGCATCCAGCAGCTCGGCAACACGCTCCAGCAGCGTATCCCGACCGCTCTCCATCAGCCTGCATCGCAGCAGCTCCCTTGCCACCGTGAGTGCCGCCCGCATGTTTGCTTGCTCCCGCCGCGAGTGCGGTGCTGTTGCCGCGGCATGACTCGCTGCTCTCGCCGCGGCTTGTACTTGCCGAGGGGTGAGGGTGGACGAGGCCTAGCCGCGCTGCCCGCGCCCAGTGGAGTTTGGCGGCGCTCACGCCGCCTAGAGTGTGGGGTCGAGATCTTCATGGGTAGGCGGCGCTGCCCGGGCTGGTCAGGCTGCCCAGCGATCGGAGCCGGCTCTTGAGTCGCCGACCATCGTGGCTGTGGAGCGTCGACGAGCTGGTTGGTGGAGAAGAAGCTCCGGCGCACCCCTACCTGGCGCACCAAATGTCGGATGTGGGGTTCCGGCAAACCCTTAAGGTTCGAACACTGGGGTGCGCGCGAAGTCTTTCCCTCCTACTGATCTACGCTCTAGCTCGCTAAGATCTCGCGGACGAACTCGACGAACTCGCAACACAGAAAGACACGAGGTTTATACTGGTTCGGGCCACCGTTGTGGTGTAATACCCTACTCCGGTGTGGTGGTGGTGGATTGCCTCTTGGGCTGATGATGAACAGTACAAGGGAAGAACAACCTCTTGAGGTTGAGGTGTTCTTGTGGCTAGGCTCTCGATCAGATTGGATCAAGCTAAGATGAGATCATGCCCCCACTATGGTGGCTAGCTCTACTTATAAAGGCCCTGGTCCTGTTCCCAAATATCGAGCGGGAAGGGAGCCAACAACGGCGGGCAAATTTGAAGGGGGGCAGCTAGTACAAGCTATTCTGACAAAAGCGGTCTTCGCCTGCGAAAAGCTCTTGTGGTGACGCTGCCTTGGGCTCCACGATGACCTCCGTCTTGCCGTCCTCCTGGTCTTGGTCTCGTTGCACCAATATAGCAACCTTTGTCTGATGCCTCGGTACTCTTCGCCTGCGCTGGCCTCCTTAGCACCAAAGAGGAAATAAGGACGCTGTGCGCGCTGGTGCCCGCCTGGTGCCGTTCGTCATGGCTCACGTCATTGGAGCCTCGTGAGGTTTGCCCCGCCTTGATATCTCCGCTCCTCGTGAGCCTGCCTGGCTAGGCCACTCCAGAGGAGGTCTTGCGTCGTCCACCTCGCGAGGCTCGGACCCTTGCAAGGGTCTTGGATGCCTTGTTGTTGAAGATGGGCCATACGGCCTGCTTGCTCAGCCACGCCATGGGCCGCAGGCAGGCATGTCTGGGGACCCCCGTTCCCAGAACGCCAACAGGGTGGTTCCAACTAAGGTCAAAAATACATTTGTCCCTTGGCAAAATGGTTGAAATTCTTCATTCGAACTCGTATCTTGACGTTCTTGGGTTCGTTGGAATCGTATGAATGACACCGGGACACTTATGTCATTTGATCTTGATTTGGAGAACTTCAGGAAAAATATAATTTTTGCCATCCAAATGCGCAAGTCTAGTGCATAGAAATCCTCTCTATTCAACCCATCCTTTGCCTTTTCATTGTGTTTGGTCCTAAGTTGCTCCAAAACACATCTAGGTACAACAAAATAATGGAAACTAATATAAACTAAATAAAATCACAAACTGTGCAATGCTTGGTTCAATGAGACATGATATAGAAGATAAAGTGCAACAAATGAGCTCTAAAATGCGCAAAAAATATAGTCATCGATTGTCCGACACGCGCGTACAGCCGGGCAGTTGGATGTTACGCACGTTGTGACACCAGTGCCCGCCTTATGAAAAAGACCAAACAACCAATGATGCATGTTGGGTTCGGCAAACACAACGCTAGCCACCCGGCCTCTTGCCGCTGCGACATCTAGCCGAATGGCCCTCAAGGCTGGCTGGCCCGACGTCACAACCGCCAGATAGATGTCCCTCTCCGACCGTCCGACACGCACCGCACAGAACCGTGTGCTCGCCCACTCCTGGCTCGCACCAGCCAACCAACCCGGTGTGGGGAAAGTGACGCTAACAGGCGGACCCGACGTCCTTGTCGCGCGTGACCGAAAACACCACATGACGTGGCGCTGGCCGCGCCCGCGGGCAACCCGTCATGGACCCTGGGGAAAATCAGACGGATGTGAGGAGTGCATGCTGTATGGACGACACTGTGCGTCAGGGAGCCAGCCGCAGGAGGCCCTTGCGCAACGGACTCCGCCGAGGGCATTCAGGCCCGCAGAAATCCTAGGAAGATGGGTACTCTAGCATATTTTTTGTTTTTTTAAAACACGCTAACATCCTTTATAGAAGTACTACCACATACTTTGTAGTTTATGGAGTCATCACTACTAGAAAACAGGGCATCAGTCCCGGTTCCAGAGGGCCTGTAGTCCCGATTCTCCAATGGGGACTAAATAGTCAGGACTAATGCCCACTGTCGGTGTCAAAACCGGCGGATCTCGGGTAGGGGGTCCCGAACTGTGCGTCTAGGATCGATGATAACAGGAGACAGGGGACACGATGTTTACCCAGGTTCAGGCCCTCTCTATGGAGGTAATACCCTACTTCCTACTTGATTGATCTTGATGAATATGAGTGTTACAAGAGTTGATCTACCACGAGATCGTAATGGCTAAACCCTAGAAGCCTAGCCTATGTGAATATGGTAATGAATCTGTCCTATCCGGACTATGCTCTCCGGTTTATATAGACACCGGAGAGATCTAGGGTTACATGAAGTCGGTTACATAGGAGGAAATCTTCATAACAGGTCGCCTAGCTTGCCTTCCACGCCAAGTAGAGTCCAATCTGGACACGGGTATTGTCTTCGGCCTTCGTATCTTCACAGCCCATCAGTCCGGCCCATGGATAACAGGCCGGACGCCCGAGGACCCCTTAGTCCAGGACTCCCTCAGTAGCTCCTGAACCTGGCTTCAATGACGAGGAGTCCGGCGCGCAGATTGTCTTCGGCATTGCAAGGCGGGTTCCCCTTCTTCCGAACTCCAAGATAGTCTTCGGACGCGATAATTGTATCCGGACCTGTTATACACCATGTACAACCGCAGAGAGAATATATATATTTTACACGAGTTCCATCCGCTGACATCTTTCTGCAATGTGACATTACGTCCGTTCGGTCATAATTTCAAACCGTTTGTTCCATGTTTCAAGACGCGGTTGCTATTGGCACGTCTTGTCGAGGCAGAGATCAGGTCCCCTTATTGCGGGATTCTCATCAATGAGGGCACCCAACCGTGCCGTTTACACAGCCCTTGGGAATAGGCGAATCTCAAGGCGAGTGAGGAGGCGTTTAATATTTGCTGCCTTTATAAGGAGATAAGGATTCCCCCTTCCTCTTCTCACGCTTTCTCTCTGTCTCTGCCTTCCCAACCTCAAGCTCCAGCGCCCAAGTTCCAATCTCCTTTCCACCCCAGCAACCATGTCCGGATCCGGTGGTCAAGGCAAGTGGATGGTCTCCTCCATCACGGAGGACATTACTGAGCTCCGGGCGGCCGGATATTTGGCGAAGGAGATTGTCCACCGCCTACCGGCCGAGGGACAGATCGTCCCCACGCCGGAGCCCACAGAGAGGGTGGTATTCCTCCCCCATTTCTTCCGCGGGCTAGGGTTTCCACTCCACCCCTTCGTCCGCGGGTTAATGTATTATTACGGGGTAGATTTCCATGATCTGTCCCCGAATTCCTTCCTCAACATCTCAGCGTTTATCATCGTGTGCGAGGCCTTCCTCCGCATCCCACCCCACTTTGGGCTGTGGCTCAAAGTCTTCAACGTGAAGCCGAAGGTGGTGGATGGCCAGCACGCGGAGTGCGGAGGGGCAATGGTGAGCAAATTGTCCAACGTCTCCTGGCCCAAAGGCACCTTCGTGGATACGGTAAAGGAGTGGCAGAAGCAGTGGTTCTACATAACAGAACCACGCAGCACCACCTGGGCCACAGCTGCCGAATTCCGCTCCGGCGCTCCTATGCGACTCACCTCCTGGGTCGAGAAGAGTCCGGACTGGTGTTCTCCTGACGAGCTGATAGCGCTGCAGACGCGCGTTCAGAGCATGGTAACCAAGAGCGTCAAGCTTGTTGATGCGATCCAGGTGATGTTAGTTCGCCAGATCCTTCCAAGCCAGCGCCCAAGCCGCCCGCTATGGGAGTTGAATCCAAAGAAGCACCGGACCCTGGCGACGCTCTTCGAGACTACGCACGAATGCGCATGGAAATTGCTCTTCAAGGGCAATGAAAAACCACCAGCCACGGATTCAAACCGTGGTCATGATTGTACACACCCCGCCAGCAAGGTATGTTATTTCGAATGAGTCCTCAACCTAATTGTTTCGAGGATGATGTCTGAGCTTTTATTACTGCTCCTTCAGGACTGGACGGAGAGGGCGAAGTGGATCCAGTGTCTGGCTCCGCTGCCCGAAGAACCAGTCATCCCGCGCATGGCGGAGATGCTAGTACCGGCGCCATATAAGGCGCCGGAGAAGAAGGCCAAGAAGAAGGCAAGGGGGGCCAAGAGTGGCCTCCGTCGTAAGGGTACTTCGGACGCGGCGTCCGAAGATGATGAAACTCATTCCTCTGTCCCGGAGGACAATGACGGGGAAGAGGAGGAGGAGGAGGAAGAAAACAATCCTCCCCCTGAGGAGAGGAAGAAGAAGAGGGCGGCTCCGGCGCATCTGGAGGCGGAGGCGCCCAAAAAGGGGAAGGGCGTTCCGGCGGCCAACACCGCGTGGGACGTTGACAGTAGTCCGGAACGACGCCCCCGCACTAAGCCCCAGGCCGCACCATAAGTGACATGGCTTATTTATGCGCACGTCCAGTCCTTTCTCTCCATTATCTTGATGTAGTTAACCGTACCATTGCAGTCCGGCCCGCGACCTAATCCAGCGATCCTCGTCTGGAAGTTCGTTGGCTCCGTCGGAGATGGCGAGCCAGTCGCCGCCGCCTGCTTATTCCCCCGGGCCGGGGACGACACCGAAGTGCTTTCCCGGAAGGCCGATCCGAACCGGGGAGGAACCCAGGACACTATCCGGGAGGCGCCACTTGGCGAAGCCTCCACTGCCGGACATATGGAGGGGACGATCCCCATGGAGACTGGCGAAGAGGGCCGCATCCAGCTTGGCCCTCAGCCGAATACAATTTTGGAGACCCATATGGCTTCGGGGTCGGGCGGGCAGCCCCCTTTGAAGGAGGGGGGTGCACCGCTTCCGCCGGTGGTCCCTGTCCATCCAGGGGCGTTGGATAACCTGATGGAGGCGCCTCCGTTATGGACGAGCACCGTGTTCTTATGAGCGTGGTGATCGAGAAGGTTCAGTCAGCCAAGAGTGGACTGAACGAAGCCTGCAACAACCTGTTAACAGGTTTCGAGGTAAATAACGGGAAAAAACCCCATATAGTTAGTAGCCCCCGAGACACTGTCCGGTGCTCGGTAAGAGGAACTGGACAGAGGGTCAATCCTCTAGTGTAGGAGACTAACGTGATGTGTGTGCGTGAGCAGGCGTCGCTGTTGGCCGCGACCTCACATGCTGCCGAAGCCTCTGAACTGAAGCAGAGGCTGGAGCGGACTAAGAACGAGCTCGGCGAGGTTAGAGTGCAGCTGCAGGAGAAGCAAGGTAAGTAACGTCTTGCCGTGTGTTCGGAAAGCGGAGACGCTGTGTATTGACTATAATGTCAAAATGTATGCAGGTGCCGCGACCGAGGTCGAGGCCCTGAGGAAGGCCCTGGGCGAGGCCGAGGAGAAGGCTATCCAGCAGCAAGCCGCCCGTAATAAGCTCGAGGCCCGTGTCAAGGAAATCCAGCAGGAGCTCCAAGATGCAGTGAAAAAATGTGAGACCTTGGAGAATGATGCGTCGGCTCAGGAGGCCGAACTCACCAAGGCTCGTCAGGGCGCGGAGACCGCGCGGAATGAGGCCCAGGGCGTCATCTAGGAGATCCAGGAGGCCAGGAAGATCACGGCGGGTAAGGCTTTTAAGATGCAAAGCAAGTGTGCGGAGAGGCAGTACCTTTTACTAACCCGGCTTTCTCTGCTGAGGTGCTCATCCGGTCAAGGCCAGGGCACAATCGCAGTAGTTCTCCCTTTACTACCCTAGCCGATAGAGCGGAACGTAGGGTAGCAAGCACAGGAGCCGGGGAACCCAACTATTGACTAAAGACATGATTCGGAGCTAATGCATATAATGCTAAATTCGGGGTGCCGAACTTTTATACAAAAAGTGTTCGGACTTTGTTGCCTTATTGTGGGGCGATAAGCAGCCCCTGGCGAATATGACACGTACAAAAGAGTACCGATGTAGCTAATAAGCAGATCGAAATGAAATGAAGTAAGGGGCGAAGACCACAAAAACTGGGCCGCAAATCATTATCATTATAACTGAATGGATACGTTAAGGCGTATTTTGTACAAATAGCGCGTTAAGCACCCGGGCTATGTAATATGCCGGAATCAAGAGGGGGCAGTGTACGGGTCCTGAGAAAGAAGGAAAAATACCGTCAAGAAGAACATATGGAGGTTACCCTACACACCTATGCTGCATGTCCCCTTTGTATGCCAATCCTTCGAAGGGGCTTGTGATCAGGCTCGCGGGAAAGGGAACCTGAAACAGAAAGAAAGAGGTGTATCCGGGGTCGGTCTAGCCAAACTGTAGATCCCGTTGAGCTTGTGCCTCCGTCGATGTCCATGGAATCTCGAGTGCGTAATTATGTACGCGTGGTACGAATGCCACTACTTCATCCGGACTGGGACGGAAGCCGAATTTCTAGTCGAGCTCTTGACGAGCCTTGCTGTCCTGCTGCAGTGTAGTTCGGGACCTCTTGATGGTGTCCAGGGGCTCGGCAGCCGCACTATGCTGCTGCTTGAGAAGGCCGCTCTGTACCTCTGCTACTAGGGCGGCGGTGTGCTCCTCTGTTTGGAGAGAGCATTCCGTGTTGCCGTTGACTGTCATGACGCCGCATAGACCGGGCATCTTGAGTTTCAAGTAAGCGTAGTGTGGCACTGCATTGAATCTAGCATATGCTGTTCGTCCGAGTAATGCGTGGTAGCTGCTGCGGAAGGGGACGATGTCGAAGATTAACTCCTCGCTTCGGAAATTGTCCGGAGAGCCGAAGACCTCTTCCAGCGTGATTGAGCCTGTACAGCGGGCCTCGACGCCTGGTATGACTCCTTTGAAGGTAGACTTTGTTGGTTTGATTCGTGAGGGGTCAATGACCATCTTCCGAACTGTGTCTTGATAGAGCAGGTTGAGGCTGCTACCACCGTCCATTAGGACTCGTGTTAGGTGAAATCCGTCGATGATTGGGTCGAGGACCAATGCGGCCAAACTGCCATGACGGATACTGGTTGGGTGGTCTCGACGATCAAAGGTGATCGAAAATGACGACCATGGATTGAATTTGGGGGCGACTGGCTCGACCGCGTAGACGTTCCTGAGTGCACTCTTACGCTCCCTTTTGGGGATGTGTGTAGCGTATATCATGTTCACTATTTTCACTTGAGGGGGAAATTTCTTCTGCCCCCCATCGTTCGGCTGCCGGGGCTCTTCGTCCTCATCCTCACTTTGTGATCCCTTTTCTTTGTTTTTGGCATTTAACTTGTCGGCCTGCTTGAAAACCCAACAATCCCTGTTGGTATGATTGGCTTGCTTGTCCGGGGTGCCGTGTATCTGGCCTGGACGGTTGAGTATGAGGTCCAAGGTCCTTCACTATTTCTTTTATAGGGCTTCTTCCGCTGGCCGGACTTGGAGCCAGTGAATCCGACGTTGACTGTGGCGTCATCGGTGTTGTTGTCATTGCTTTGGCGTTTGTGCCTGTTGCACCGAAGCTTGCCAGTGCTATTCTTGGCCTCCGAGGGGCCTGTCTCGCTGGCTGTGTTGTTACTACGGGCCAGCCAACTATCCTCTCCCATGCAAAAGCGGGTCATGAGTGCCGTAAGGGCTGCCATGGACTTCGGCTTTTCTTGGCCGAGGTGGCGTGCTAGCCATTCATCCCGGATGCTGTGTTTGAAGGCTGCCAAGGCCTCGGCATCCGGACAGTCAACGATCTGGTTCTTTTTAGTTAGGAACCTAGTTCAGAATTTTCTGGCTGATTCTCTAGGTTGTTGAACTATGTGGCTTAGATCATCGGCGTCTGGTGGCCGGACATATGTTCCTTGGAAGTTGTCTAGGAAAGCTTCTTCCAAGTCCTCCCAGCTGCCGATAGAATTTTCAGGCAGGCTGTTAAGCCAGTGCCGAGCTGGCCCTTTGAGCTTGAGTGGGAGGTATTTAATGGCGTGGAGATCGTCTCCTCGAGCCATGTGGATGTGGAGGATGAAATCCTCGATCCACACTGTGGGATCGGTTGTGCCGTCGTATGATTCAATATCGACGGGCTTGAATCCCTTGGGGAATTCGTGATCCAGTACCTCGTCTGTGAAGCAGAGAGGGTGTGCGGCACCTTTGTACCGGGCCGTGTCGCGGCGTAGCTCTGATGGAGTCCGTATGCGGCATTCGGACCGGGCGTGGTTAGGTTTGTCACGTCTGAATAGGTAGCCGTCTTTGTGCCTCGAGGCACGTCCTCGCGATCCGTAGATCAATCTTGTATGTCCTGCTCTATTGTCCAGGGTCTGCCGGAGGTCATACGTGTGACCCCGAACTCTTCCGTCTTTATTTTTGCGGGGCGGTTGGGCAGGCTGCTGTTCGGCCTGAGTTGCCGCTTTATCCCGACCGCGTGGTGGCCGGTCGGCCGCCCTGTCGCGACCACGTGGTGGTCATTTTGCATTATGCGAGGGAGATGTGTGCTCCGATGCCTCCTCATCGAATTGAGGTAGCAGTCTTCGTTTCGGGTAGCTCTTGGCTGGGCGCTTGAGGCCGTATTCTTCTGCTGTCAGGACGTTAGTCCATCTGTCGACAAGCAGATCTTGTTCAGCTTGAAGTTGCTGCTATTTCTTTTTGAGGCTCCTTGCAGTGGCTATGAGTTGAAGCTTAAGGCGCTCCTGCTCCAGAGGGTCCTCAGGCATGATGAAATCTTTGTTGCCGAGGCTTGTCTCCTCTTTGGAGGGTGGACAGTAACTATCGTCCCCCGAGTCATCTTCTATGGCCTGCTCATCAGGGTTGTCTTGCCTGTCGTCATGTTCCTCCTGTTCGGATGCAGCACCGACAGGGTCTTCATTGTTTTCGGCGTCACCCAGAGTGCTATTTTCTCCGGTACCAGTGTTGCTATCTTTTGGGGCACTGGCGCTTGGACTGCGTCTCAGAAGGTTTATTCTTATCTGGCTCTTCTTTGTCGTCGCCAGATCCTTTGGGTGTATCAACCATGTATACGTCGTACGAAGAGGTGGCCGTCCAACGTCCAGTGAATGGCGGGTCTTGGCCTTGCTCATTCTCGGCATCGTCATCCATACCGGTGATGTCTTCGGAGCCATAGCCAAGCACGTCGGTTAAGTCGTCGACGGTGGCTATGAAGTGGGTGGCGGGTGGGAAGCAAAATTCCTCGTCGTCCGCCTCTCGCTCGAACCGAACATAGTTCAGCTATGAGTCTTCCTCCAAGGACAAGTTCTTCAAAGAATTTAGTACGTTACCCAAAGGCGAAAGCTGGAAGATGTCTGTGGCGCTAAATTCGAAAATCGATGACCGATCCAGCTCGGTGTCCGCAGGCGCACTTGATTCGGAACACGTAGCCGGAGACGAGTCCGGGGTTCCGTTGACGCAAGCATTGCGGGATGTTGAGTCCGTGTGCGGCTTTAATGCCGCGGACTTCATGGCCTCGGAGGGGATGGTCTGCTTCGGTACCGAGGCTGTTGCAGCAACAGGATCCATCTCTTGGGTGTGCTCTGATGATAGATTTAAGTCATGTTCATCGGAGAAGGGGGGAGCGATTGCCGCAGTTTCAAATCCCTCGAAGATCAAGTCTCCACGGATATCCGCGACGTAGTTCAAGCTTCCGAACCTGACCTGGTGGCCTGGGGCGTAACTATCGATCTGCTCCAGATGGCCAAGCGAGTTGGCCCGTAGTGCAAAGCCGCCGAACACAAAAACCTGTCCGGGGAGGAAGGTCCCTCCCTGGACAGCGTCATTATTGACAATTGAAGGGGTCATCAAACCTTTCGTCGACAACACAGTGGAACTCTCAATGAAAGCACCAATGTCGGTGTCAAAACCAGCGGATCTCGTGTAGGGGGTCCCGAACTGTGCGTCTAGGATCGATGATAACAGGAGACGGGGGACACGATGTTTACCCAGGTTCGTGCTGTGGCACCCCGGCTCAGAGAAACCGGAACGCCCCGTATTCCAGCCCAGAGATGGAGGAGAAGTCTCTGGAATACGACACTGCTTGACAGAGAACAAATCAGCTCTTATTACAAGAATAATAATTACACGGGTCCAATGTTACAATGATCACATCAGCATGGCGACACTACGCCTGCGATACTACACTTGCTCTATGCTAGCAGCGGAACAACTCGTAGCGGCGGAAAACTTCTAGCAGCGGAATAACGACGGAGGTGGTGAACTCCACTCCGCAGGGACTCTGGCTCGGACACGATCTAGCTCGCACGAACGGACACCTGAACAAACAATCAAGCAATCACGGCAGCACCTGCAATCTGGCATGACACGCCAGGTCAGTACATTGAATGTACTTGCAAGCTCACAACAACCATAAACATCAAGGCAAGACAACAACATAGCATTAAGCAGGTTAATTAAATTAACATCTACCATGATACGACAGCAACTACTAAGCATGATATGAAACTACTACAATACTAATAAATCACCATCTCAGATCTCCATAACCATATCTCTCTGGGCTAACCGGCCAAGCAATATACCATCCCGATCACCTCGTGATCAAAACCAAACGGTGATCTTTCCGGCGATCACAACCACGACCAACACTTGGTCTCAAACGTGATCCTTCCGGCGATCACTACCATGACCAACACTTGGTTTCAAACATCATCATCAACGTCCTGCCAATCTGTACTGCTCAACATATCAACATATAAATCACCTATAAGTCATTCCGTCATGTGAGTGTTGATCGAACGGTGGGACCTAGTACGGACGCGACTATCGATAGATTAAATACACTCTGCAGAGGTAGCACATTGTACCCACACCACAGAACCCATGGCCTCGTACTCCCATTCGGGTGGACCAACGGTGTTCCGACAAAACCGATCTACTGCCATGACACTCTCCCGGCCACTCCGACTCACTCCCCACTGGGCTAGTCCTGGGTGGCCCCGTGTCTACCAAAGACACAACGACCACCGTCATGGTCCGTCCCAAACAGGGACAAAAGCGCTTATCATCCAACTATGGGCACACAAGGTTATGTCTGCTTACCGAGCCAGGGTACGCATGCCCATAACCTTCCCTAGTTGGAGGCACCGGCGAGAGGCACGACAATAGACCGCATTAGGGCCTTCCCATAAAGGCAAATGTGGTTGCACTGGAGAAAGCCCGGTTCGGTGGCACCTGACCAACTTAATGACGGAATTTATCCCCAAAATACAACTGTGGTAACTGATACTCTCATATCAACTATCAAACTATAATCCAAGTCATAGCAATATCCAACAAATAATCCAAGCATAATATCATCATCTCAAAATACTCCAAGGGTAGCACAACAATACTGTCATGATGAATCCGAAAACAATAATCCTACTACTCCAATAACAAGAATAAAACTATTCGGCTAAGATACACATGTAAACATCATCTCCGAAAATAATACTCCAAGCAACAGAACATCAACTAGCATCATGAAAATAATCATACTAACCACTAATAATCCAAAGGCAGCATGATATCCAAAGTAATACTCCAAAATATAATAACAGTTACCATCATGGAAATAATCATAATATCAACCACTAATACTCCAATGGCAACCTGACACTCATCAACTACAAATATAACTCCTAGTAATCCAAACAAGAGCATGGCAACAGCAAGATCAAAATAATACTCCGAGAAAATGCCATGCACAAAGTCATGTAACTAAAGCAATATTTTAAACAAGTTCAAATAGATTAAACCATGTCACTGCATTACAGTGATGCAAATGGAGGGTGTGGCTTGCCCGGGGTGGAAGAAATCACCAGGAGAAAATGCGAGAAGCTCGCGGAACGAATCACCGAAAAACGTTCATTCTCGGAGGGGGCTGATTAAGCGCAAGGGCAAGATGGTCATTTTCAGAATGTCAAAACATGGTGAAAATGATACCAACAGAACGGGCTCGAAGAAACAAAGAAGTGGGCTTTGGAATCACCTGATTTGGAGTTGGGTGTAAAAAGATATAAGGTGTTTTCTGCCAGGGACCTTTCTATAAAGAAAATATTTTCCAACCGGGCCTGAACAGAAAAACAGATAACGCCTTTAGAGAAATGCGCTTTCAGAAAGAGAAAGCTTACTCTGGGCCGAGGAAGAAAGGGAACGCGTTTTCCAGAGGCGAAAACGTACTCACAGAAATACATTTTCACTTAAAACACGCGGGCCCGGGGCTGGTCAGAGATGTGAGGCTTACGGGTGGGGCCGGCCACTTATCCACGTCACCACTGGGCTGGGTCAACGCGGAGTGGCTGACGTGTGGGTCCCACGCGCGGGGTGTCATCATCTTCATCTCCCTCGCGCTCGCCCGTGGACCAGAGGGAGGCCGCCGACGTCGATGCTCGTCCGGGCGGCTCGGGTCGACTCAGGCGACGCCCCGGCCACCGGAGTGACCAGCACGGGGAGGCGCATCCGCCTAGGCTCTTCACGCGCACCGGCGAGAGTTGGAGGAAGCAGGGCCTCGGCCACGGCGGACAAGAGCTTCGGGCACCGTCGAACTCGATGCTACGGGGCTCTGGCAGAGGAGGGGAACGGCGAGGGAGCTCAGCCATGGTCTGGTAGGTGCTCTGGTGGAGGAGGAAGTGGGAGAGGGGCTCGGGCTTGAGCAATCCGAGAGCGTGGCCGCGGTGGCCATGGCGGTGATGGTGGAGCAGGAGGGCCGTTCGAGCTCAATGGAGAGGTTGGGGAGGGAGCTGGGAGGTTTGTGAGGAGGCTGGTGAGCTCGGGAGGGCCTCGGGGTGGCCTTATATAGGCGAGGGCGAGGGACACGGGCTCGGGTGTCGCCGGGCACGTCCGGCCGAGACTCTGGCGATGGCCAGCGATCACGGGGAGGCGCGGGAACGCGACGAGGGAGGGGGGTGCGGACGAGCGGCAGAGGTCACGGAGATGAGCGGAGCTCGGGGACAAGAAGAGGAAGAAGCCACGGCGCCATTAATGCTCGGTCGGCCACAGTGCGCCCGTGGGCGAGCGTCGGCGAGTGGTTTTACGGAGAGGGAGAGAGGTCCAGGAGGACGGCGACGACGCGGTAAAATTGCTAGACATGCTCATGCTTGCTGAGACGCCGAGCAGAGAAGGAGCCCGGGCAAGAAGCCATTCTGGACGCGCGCACTGCATGCCAAGTCGGTGGTCATCGCCCAGATTGGCGAGGAGAAGATGCCAAGGGTCGACAAACGTTGTCTAGGGCGTAGTCCATCCAGGGGAGGTTGCCACCGTGGTGGTAGATCGATTAAAAGTGATCTGGTGAAACGGTAAGCAGTCTCTGAAGTTTACTGCAGTAAACTTGGGTGAGCACTAGTGATCAACGGGAAGGGTTTTGGAGCCATAGAGTTTGTCTGCGAGGTTGAGGTAAAGAAGGACTTTCATCCTGGTAACTAGGAGAAGAATTGGATCAAGATAAATCATAGTTGCTTTGCAACTGCCAAATCTGGTTCAGAAATGAGATTTGGATGATGCACTCAAATGGTGTGGCCACTTGAGCTCAAGTTTGGCAAGGCCTCATGATTTGATCATATAAAGATGCTGTATTAGTTTCATACCAATTGGATTTACCAAAATGGTACTTGCTTCACAAACATCCTTGCTGACCAGAAACTTGCAAAAATTCTAGAGGAATAATGGCTTGATGAATCATGCCCAAAATGGGTGGAGGTAGGTTATATGGATAATAGAAGGCCTAGAAAAATTGGCAGCCATAATGGAGCAAGATAAAATATACTTGCTTCACAAACTGTAATTTTGGGTAGAATCAAAGAATTGAAGATGTGCTCACATGGAGGCATGACATGAGCTCTACTTTGGTGGAGGGCTATGATATGATGATATGAGGGATCATGCAAAATGGCAACTCATTTGGATATTCCTAGCTTGCACCTCCTTCACAAAGCTTCTTTCTGGATAGAAACTTTGGAAAAATCATAATTAAATAATTACTAGGCAAATGAGGTTTTGTTTTGGCATATGGCAATGATATGGACAGGAAAAGGTTTCCAAGGAGTTTGAGGTCAATTGGGAAAAGGAAAATAGCACTTGCTTCACAATGTGCCATTTAGGGCAGAATAGGAAATGAATTATTTGAGCAAGATGATAAACATGACAAATGAAATATTTTGCCATATCTGAGAAAGATATGACACAAAAAATTTATGAGAATTATTTGGGAATTTTAGGAGTGATGGAAATAAAGGTTGCTTCACAACCTAGGGCAGACAGGGTTATTCCTTTAATAGAAAAAGGAATATTCCTGAGAAAAAGAAATTAGGGTTTGGTCAAGCAGTGGAGTGACATGATCTTGGCAAGGTTTTGAGAATGATGAGCCACTTGGGAGGGGAAATGAGGATGATTTCCCAGGTGACAATCCACAGAACCACTCCAAAAAGAAAAACATAACAAAAACCAATAAATCAAAAAGAAAAAGAAAAGGGCCAAAATCCAGGCTGTTACACGGGCCCTCTCTATGGAGGTAATACCCTACTTCCTGCTTGATTGATCTTGATGAATATGAGTGTTACAAGAGTTTATCTACCACAAGATCGTAATGGCTAAACCCTAGAAGCCTAGCCTACGTGAATATGGTAATGAATCTGTCCTATCCGGACTATGCTCTCCGGTTTATATAGACACCGGAGAGATCTAGGGTTACATGAGGTCGGTTACATAGGAGGAAATCTTCATAACAGGTCGCTTAGCTTGCCTTCCACGCCAAGTAGAGTCCAATCCGGACACGGGTATTGTCTTGGGCCTTCGTATCTTCACAGCCCATCAGTCCGGCCCATGGATAACAGGCCGGGCGCCCGAGGACCCCTTAGTCCAGGACTCCCTCACCCACCACTTTTAGTCTCAGTCATGTTACGAACCGGGACTAACGGGGCTCCACCTGGCCGCTGTGGGGCGCCTAGGCAGGAGGACCTTTAGTCTTAGTTTGTAACACCGAACGGGACTAAAAGGCAGCTACACATCAGCAGCTGCAGGTGCTAGGGTATTAGTTTTTTTTGAAAGCAGAGGTTTAGGGTTTTGGAGGATTTAGGGGTTTTAATATTGTGTTCCCCCTTTTGTTTTTGTGTTCACCCTTCAATTCATTTACGTTTAGGGTTTAATTTTTATTTTATGTTTTCCATTCAACTCGACGCTAGCTACTACATATAGCAAATGAAGGAACCATTATACAACATCGTCATGAACGTATATAGAGAGAAGTGACCTCTCTTTCTTCGTGCTTGGTCGAACAACAAGTTTTCGTATATCTATCCGACGCTACTACATATAGTACACGATCATGCATATATACAATGTAACATCTCTTAAGATCCCTGACATCATCTACAAAAATTGCATTGCAATTCCCGATGATATTCTCCGTCTTCAGGTATGACGTGCTCGACAAAGAATCCCGCCAATTCCTCTTGAATTTCTTTTATGCGATCATTTGGTAGGAGTTCGTTCCGCTTCTCCCAGATATAATTTAAAGAAGGGGGTCAATACATATATATGAATGAAACTCAACACAATTGATGGTACTAAAATAAAACCGTGAATATTGTTTACGTACTTCAAGTTGTCGTGAAGATCTGGCCCGCTCAGAGGTCGAGTGGCGAATGAACTCGCAAACGTAGTATCCACATAAATTATTTCCGGGTGCCTGCCACAAGCACTTTACGAGAATAGAGTTCAATCAAAATGATAATCAAGCATGATAATGGTATTGAAAATAGAATCAATGAGAGATTCGCGGAACTAGCTAGTACTACTTACTTTGGGGTGTGTAGATCGCAGCTCCTTTTTCCATTCACCCTTAACCTTATTGGTGAACTTTTTCCAAACCCTGCCCGCAAAGAAAGTGATTACTTAATATCAGGAAATGATTGAAAGTTGCCCATATGGTGCGATAATGGTTGAACTTACTTCTGGAGCATTTCACTCATGTTCGGCCACTCCTTAGGCTCTTTATGTCTCGAGTCGAAGACAATTACCTATCGCGCGTCAAGCTGAATGGTAGCAGAATAAAGTGGAAGCTGTGCATGCACAACTCATCAATTACACTTAACTTCGAGTAAGCGAAACAGAATATGCACAAGACAGTAACACTCACTTGAAGTTGTAAGAAAAGTGTATTTCCCTTCCGTTTTGTTGTCGAAGTAACGCCTTTAGCAAGTTTTTCTCAGTTTCATCGGGGTTCATTTGTACTGTATATTCATTTATGGTATTTGGGTTAATGAACCCAATGTCATAGATTTGTCCTCTATTGCATTCAACGATCTTCAATCTGCATAATATAGTGAGGATAATTATACATGCAATGAACGAGCTGAGCTAGAGACTTAATTACTAAAATAATACTTACAGACAATAGCAAGTCATGAGAGTTTTGTCGAGGGCGTCTTGATTGTATAACTGAAATAATTCTTTAAATTCAACGTACAACATGTCGACTCCAATGAAGTCATGCTCATCTTTAATTCCCAGCAAGATACTGTCGGTCCCATCCTTGTAGGTTTTCAAGTACCAGTCATGCCATCTTCGCAGCATCATTGATAGACGCGGGAGCTGCTCAGGTTTGGCGAGAGGCTTCCCGTGCTCGTATCTAAAGGTAACTACCTCAGCCAATTCGAACTGTACATTATCGTCTATGTAATCACCAAGAGAGAGATCAAGACCACCGCCCGCTACCCCCAGATCATTAGCGATATCGGTAGACACCTTGAGCGGGGGTAGGATTGCTTTTCCTATTCGCCGAGCTGGGGAATTGTTTTCCCACTTCGTCTTGTAGCACTGCTAGTAATTCCCGACCGCTGTGCTTCATCAAATGTCTTTTCAATACAGCGGTCATTGTGTGATAGCGGTGGAGGCGGTGGTGGTCGCCTCAGGGCATCCAGAGAGCGCTTCACTTTTACCAGATCTATTTTCTCCTTTGGAGGTGGACATTTCGGTGCAAGCTAGTGTTTCACATTGGTAGCCACGATGTCCTTGTTTTCCTCGTCAGTCATCTCATATGGTAACTTGGCAGGAGCCTTGAGGCTTGGACCAGCTCTGAATTTCTTCCCTGTTGTACTGCTAGTCGCGATGCGGCGGCGGCTCTCTTCCGCTGTTGCTGAGGCGGCGGAGTCAGCTGACGCGGCGGAGGAGGCAGAGTCCACTGCCACGACGGAGGAGGCAAAGTCCGCTGACGCGGCGGAGACAGCTGAGGCGGAGGAGGATTCTACTGAGGGGCCTCCCGCGACGGAGTCTGCTGAGGCGGCGGAGATAGCTGACGCGCCGGAGACGACTGAGGTAGCGGAGATAGCAGAGCTGGACTGTGAGGAGTCTGCTGAGGGGCCTCCTCCGGCTGAGTCTGCTAAGGCGACGTCCAGTTTGGAAGCAATATGTTTTCCTTTCTCCATAGACAGGTAATCCTTAAGGCATTTTCCAGATGAATCTCCCCTTCACCTGTAGGGCAGTCAAGCTCCGGCCCCTCAAATCAGTTCATTATTTCATCCACCCCGACAATAGCAAAGCCATCTCGAATCAGAGCAAAATGGAAAGTTCCATCAGGTCGAGGAGGTAAGACATAGCCGACCGCCACCTTCAAGGTTAGGTTATGGCATTTCGCAATTAGCTCACAATGTTCATTCTCCGTGATACCATCCACGGGGTAGCGAGGAGCCGGGATATCAGGCTGAACGAGCTCCGTGGAAGCAACACTGCTTTTCCGCTGATGTGGTGGGGTAGCTTCGTGGGCGTATTGAATGAAGGATCTTCGTGCTACTAAGAAGCTCGCTGACTGGTAAGTGCCTCTATTTTCTTATTATGTAGTGCTAATGTTTCTTGCATCTTCTGCATCCGGTCTGCTTCCTCTTTCTTCTTTCTCCCTCGGCTTCTATAACTAGTGCTATTCGGAAACCCATACTTCCATGCAACGGAGCCTGATGTGCCTCGTGTTCGTCTAGGGTGTTCAGGATTCCCGAGGGTGTGTGACAGCTTGTCCTTCTTTTTGTCGGGATGGAACCTCCCTTCCTACATGTCCTTGATTGCGTCCAGAATCAGTTTGACGGGTGTTTCAAGTTGAGATTTCATGAAAACACACTTCCCTGTTTCTGGGTCCAAAGTTCCCCCAACCCCTAAGAACCAAGTCCTTACCCGATCGGGCCAGTTCAATGTCGCTGGTTGGACCCCTTTAGCAAGCAGGTCGTTCTCAGCTTTGTACCACGTAGGTCGGGCTTTGCTGTAGCCACCTCAGCCTATAACATTGTGATACTTCTTCTGTGCGGCATTTAGCTTATTTGTTTGTGACCTTTTCTTAGTTTTCTCTGATTTCTTGTACGCCACAAATGCGGGCCAGTGATCTTTTATCTTCGCATATTGACCGGTGAATTCTGGAGTCTCGTCTTTGTCGACAAACTCGTTCAATCTTTTCTTCGAGTTCTTGAATAGTTCTGCCATCTTCTTAAGAGCCCACAGCTTGACTTGTCGCTGTATAACTGGGTTATTCGGATCCTCCTCTAGCGGTAGGCTGAAATTTGTCATCAGCGAGTTCCAAAGCTCAGCATTCTGTCTATCGTCAACATAAGAAACTTCACCGTCCTTCTTATTACATTCCTGGATGCTGATCAAGATGGTGTCCCTAACAACAACTCCGCATTGATGTACAAATTTTCCTTTGGCCCAATTGGGAGCAATCGGTTGGCCATCTGGAGTGACTTCTTCGATCGTGAACCTTTCATTCTCGCCCAACCTTTTCTTCGGGCCTCGTCTCCTTATAGAAGTTTGGCTCGATCCGGAGGGCTAATAGAAGAAAGAAGCGTTAATATATGTACATACGAAACAAGTAATGCATCTAGTCAGCAGAGGCTTAACTAATATATATATATATATATATACATATACCTCACCGTACTTTGCAACAGTTAAAGCTCCCACACCGGCGGAGCCGTCATATCCTCCCTCCTCCATTCGATCACCGGAGCCTTCATCCTCTCTTCCCTCACCATCGGCGTCGTTGAGAAACAACAAGGTGATATCATCACCTCTGTCGCGGATTATATCCCCCAACAACTCTTCTTTTTCTAAGTCTCTGTGCATAGTTTCTGCAAATATTACAACCTGGCAATATACAACCATGAGAGATGGATTAGTGGCAAACATAGACCTAATCACAACAAGGAATCATATGCATATGAGCAATGGATTAGTGGCAAACATCATGCAAAGTTGAAAAGTTTTATAACAGTCAGTTCCAGACGATCGTCGAGGACTCCTCCCCCCTCATGTCTGATGAGTCCTCCTATCTTTTGAGAGAGGATACTTTGCGGACCGCCTCTCTCATGCCTGTCCGATGTGCCAATCATGTTTTCATATGCCTCAAAATCAAAGTTATCGGGGTTATGTTTTAATGACCCCCCTCATGTCGAAGTGATCGGGGTATGTTTTAACGACCCCCTCTCTCTTGTTTTCATATAATTCAAAATCAAAGTTATATGTCGGGGTTATGTTTTAACGACAAGACGAATACAAGATTTTATACACAAGATGAATACAAAATGAATACAAGATTTATGCACATGGATGAATACGCAACTCAACAAATGAACCAACCATCATCCTATGAACAAAACTCAACATACAACAAATGGACACCTTTTGTCGAACAATAGAGGGATGATCAGGGACCAACTACACGGAGATGCAACACCACAACCTGTAATTCCACCAATTGAAAAAAAATTAGGCAAAACCCGAGTATAGTAGCGCTTGCATGGCAAAAAACCCTAGTAAAAGGAAGTATATTTGTCACCAAAATACAACACTTGACATGGCAATTTTTTTTTCTGTTAACACAATGAAAACAAGAAGATGATAATGGATTTGTGGATACATGAGCATGCGGAATCCTATTACTTGGCTACAGAAGATGCTTCTCTTGATAAGAATTTAGTGACATGTCACCAATGTTGTAATCAAAATTAACAAGAAAGAACTAGCTAGTACCTAAGGCAATGAGATTACAACACACTGCTCCATACTAATCATGAAGGTCTTCTGTGTTTTTGTGTGTGTTTTTTTTGCCATTTTTAACATACATCGTGGGATTTTTAACATACATCATTAGGCATTTTTAACATACATCTTCTGTGTTTTTTGCCAACTCCTTCTAATACATATTCCCTACAAATTTCGTGGATTTGTCTTAAGTTCAGTTCAACAAATAATGCAAGATGAAAAAATGCGACAAATGGTTGCAAAAATGTGCAGTTCTACCCCTAGAGAAAAAGATGACATCCAACGATATGAATAGTTGGGTTCCTCTTGGAAACATCAGCCTTGAACTTTCTGACAGCTTGGGATGCTTCCACACATAACCTCCCTAGTTCGATTCTTTCATTTTGCCTATGTGGTTTTAGTGCTTCCAAGAAATATATGTGTACCGTAGTTATGCTTGGCAGTGGGAGCAAGCACGTGGCCCACCAGAAAAATTGCAAAAAATGCAATCTTGATCGATCTTGCTAGAATCTGCTGTTATATCTCTAAGCAAATATGCAACTGCTGTCTTCGAACTATGTGTTCCTCTATCACTGAGACAAGCAGCCTTTAAATAAGCATCTTGATATAACTAGTTTATGCAACATTCACAAAAATCTTAATTAGGCTGTTAAGACTGTCTGATTGCCAGTAATTAGACATATCTCAGTGCTCCTAGATCGAGTTCATCCATGTCGTGGAATGAGCAAGGACCTGACTCGGTCATTGTTGTTATGCGCAACTTGGCATTTGCCCCTAACCTGTTAGTTCTACAACCTCAAAATCGACATCATCTTGCTCCTAAAATGATTCCACCAAAAACAAAACATGTCTAGCTCAGGCGCAGGGGGCGGCCACGGCGATGGGTCGAGGCAGGAAACAGAGGGCGCAGGGGGCCGGCGGCGACGGCGACGGGTCGAGGCAGGAAACAGAGGGCGCAAGGGGCTGGCGGCCACGACGATGAGTCGAGGCAGGAAACAAAGGGGGAAAGAGTGATGCTCACCAAGGGAGTAGTAGTAGCAGAAAATAGCGGGGTGGGTGGAGAACGACGGCGGGGGCCACATCGGAGCTCGACGGGGGCGCAGGATCGACGGAGAACGGCACCGGTCGTCGTAGTCAAAGCAGCCGAGCTCGACAGGGGCGGCGATGGTGAGGAGGCCCAGCGACGAGGCCGAGAGGGCTCAGAGGCGACGGCGATCTCCGGCGCTGCAGCCTAGCGGTGGGGGGTTCGGCGTCGGGGGAGAGAATGGGGGAAAATTCTCCCAAGTCCTGCTTATATAGCCCCGCGGCTGTGCCAGGAACAGGCCTTTAGTCCCGGTCCGAGCCACCAACCGGTACTAAAGGTGAATTTCACCAGGCGAAAAGGCGGGAAGCCTAGGCCTTTAGCTCCGGTTGGTGGATCTGACCGGGACTAAAGGGGCGCCTTTAGTCCCGGTTGGAGCCACCAACCGGGACTAAAGGGCTATTCCTGACACAACCGCGGGGCAGTGGAAGTTTAGTCCCACCTCGCCAAGCGAAGGGCGCTCACACCTGTTTATAAGCCCCGCTGCGGCTGCTCTCGAGCTCCTCTCTATTGAGGCAGTACATGCCTAACACTCTCTTTGCCCTGTTGGGCCCACTTGCCCCACGGGCATGCATCCTGGCCCATGTATAGTTGGGTTTCTAGTCATATGCAGGCTGTGGTAGACTAGTAGGCGGGCATTTTTTATTTCTTATGTCATTTTTTGCATATGTTATGTCAATTTTTTGAGCTTCTTCAAATCACATTCTAATTTTTATACATACTCACTTACGTTTAATGCTCATGATTATTAAAGTAAATCATTAAAATATACGAAATTCTTAGAAATACTTCATGAAATTTTTTGCTATTAAAGATTTAACAAAAAATACTTTCTGAAAATTCTTTTTGCTATTAAATTTTTAACAAAAAATACTTTGATAATTTTAGTTGCATAAATTTTATATAATTTTAAGTTAATATTATTTTGATCATAACTAGAGGTTTGTAAAAGCTTTTTAGTTGATTCTTTTTGCTATTGAGGAATATTATAGTTTTGTTTTAGTTGATCATAAGAAAATATTTTAATTGATTCTTTTTAGTTCATTATTTTTGCTATTATAGTTTTATAAAAGCTTTTTAGTTGATCATTTTAATATTTTTTGAGCTAAATGACCCTGAAATTAAAAAGCACTATAAATGAAGAATATTATAAAATTGTTTTTCTTAACCTAATAATGTTATATTTTATTTTCTGTTAAGTAATTTAATTTAACCTAATACTTTTTGTTAACCTAATTTATTTTGATGCATAGACACATAGTGATTCAAAAAATCCGACACCATTGTTCTATGTTAAGGAGATAGACCCTTATGACGAATCTTAATTAGTTTAATCTTAAGAGTCCATATCCTTAACAAAGGATGCAATGGTGTCAGAAGCTTATCCCTTCTGGATGACCCGGATATTTAAGGTGGCCGACTAGCTCGTCACTTGGCGAGGTGGTACTAAATACTGGTGTGAAAATCTACGGTAGGCCTTTAGTCCCGGTTGGTGCCACCAACCGGGACTAAAGCTAGGTTTTAGTTTAGTATTTTATTTTTTCATGCATTTAATGATTTTTTGAGCTAAATGACCTTGAAATTGAAAAGCACTACAAATGAACTCTCAAAAGATTGAAATTTGGCATGGTATCATAATTTCACCCACATAGCATGTGCTAAAAAGTTTAGAGGGTTACGACAAAAACTGGATGCACTTGATGTACAAACTGGACAATCTCTTTCGAAGTATCAGGGTTTCGGACGAAAACTCATCTATTACAAAAGAGATTTCATTTTTTGTAACATATTTTAACTCCAGAATTTTTGTGCGTTCAATATGCACCATTCAAAGCCACATCTTCAATTTTCAACCCTTTTCTGACTTCATTTGCTATTTTTCATGCATTTAATGATTTATTTTGAGCTAAATGACCCTGAAATTGAAAAGCACTACAAATGAACTCTGAAAAGGTTAAACTTGGCATGGTATCATAATTTCACCCACATAGCATGTGATAAAAAGTTGAGAGGGTTACGACAAAAACTGGATGCACTTCGTGTACAAACTGGACAATCTCTTTCGAACTATCAGGGTTTCGGACGAAAACTCATCTATTACAAAGGGAATTCATTTTTTGACATGTACTGCAGTGATATTCTAGATCAAGGCCATCTGATATGTTGTCTTCACTAGAAAATAAGTATTCACTTTTTCTTCATGTGTGTCCCTTGCTTATTGCGCCGTAACCATGGATAATCTTGATCGTTTAACAGGGTGCTTGGTTCAGCCTTCACTTTGAAGGGAGGAATTTCATGAAACTTTTCATAATCTTCAGACATTTATGTCTTGTCCTCCACTCCCACGATATTTATTTTCCCTAAAAAAACTATGTGGCGCTTTGGCTCATCTTATGATGCATTCGCTTCCTTATCTTTTCTTTTTCTCAGTTTGGTAGACCTGTCCTTCACAAAGAAAACCTGCGCCACATCATTGGCTAGGAAGAATGGTTCGTCTGTGTACCCAAGATTGTTGAATTTCTCGCACTACATAGTGTTTGAGAAACGGATGACCGAGACACAGTCTTTCAGAAGCATTAACTCTTTACTCTGGGTAGACAGTACCACCTACATCCCCTACATCTGCTAGCCTACCACTGAAAGAGGTCACGCAACATACTCAACTGTGCCAGAGCCCATAATGGCTTGTGGCTGCACACAGAAGTTTCCAGCATGAATAATCTTATAATCCCTTTGAGCCTGAGTGGCGAACCGTAGGATGATCACACGGGTAGTCCGGGATATCCCAGGACAACACTGGATTCTCCAGGTGTCCGCAACGAATCCACCCAGATGTGTATTTAAGTAGCCACCTTAAGTTAACCATTAATATCTCTCACATCTGTCATGGATACACTCAACCAGTCCACGTATACGAGCATAGCATAGCAGTAATAGCATAACGTAGAAGTAACTCCCAGGGTTCGATAATAAAGGGCAATAGGTTCTACCTCATCATCTACTTCCCAATACCCACATATTAATCAGATCCTACTCATGCAATGTTGGAGGATTGGAACTAATGCATAAAAACTGGGTAATAAAGGGGTATGATCAAAGTGTTACTTGCCTTGCTGAAGATCTGCAAACCCTAGAGACTCGTAGTAGCACGCTTCGCACTCCGGAAATTCTATCGCAAACAAACAATAGCATACATAAGCACTCAAGCATAGATGCAAGGGTAAAACTCAGATAATAAAGATCAAACTAAAAGTTCAACTGAAGTGCTTCGATTTGCAAAAAGAATCAACCAAATCAGAACTACGAAACTCAAACTACGTTCAAAAGAAATTCGAATTCAAATATGCTTGAAACCAAAATTTTAAATTATCAAAACCATGTTCAAGTTGGTTAACTGGAAAGAGGGGTTCAATACAAAGATTTTGGTGTTGGTTTTACTGGATTTGAACGAACGGTTAAAAAGTGGCGAGGGTTTGAAGATCAGGGGCTAATCTGCGATAAAAATAATTGCGGGTAGGTCCCTGGCAAAAATAATACAGAAAAAAAGAAAAATCTATCGGACGTACGTCCGCTAACAGAGACAAACGAAACGAATTCGTTCGTTAAAACAAACTAACGGGTTAATGTTCGCTAATTAGCGAACCGACCGGAAAAATAAACCGAGAAACCGAGAAAACCCTAAAAAAACCGATCTAGGTTTTACCTAAAACCGGAAAGAAAAACCAGCGGGTCGGCGGCGATTTCTGGCGAGGCGGGTTCCGGCGAGGCGGCGGCTTGGGGCGGCGGGGCTGCGGCGGCGTGCGGGCGGCGACGCGAGTGGGCGGCGGCGTGGCGGAGCAGCGGCGGCGACGCTAGGCGGCGGCGCAAGCGGACGGCGGCGGTGCGAGACGAGGGTAGAGGGGGTCGGGGCCGGCCCTTTTAAAGGGGGGGCGTCCTGAGGCGATGGCGGCATCGCGGAATCCTTCGGGACTCCGGCGGCATGTCCTCGCCGGACTCTGAGCGGAAGAGGGCGGTGGCAGCGCGATGGGCTTCGGCCCGCTCGGCTGGGCCGTTAGCCGAGTCGGGCGAAACGTTTTTTTAAACAATTCCGCCGAAGAAAATCCTAAATAATATAAATAAATTCCAAAAATGCCAAAAACAATTTTCGCCGTCTAGATAAAATATTTAGAACAAAGTGAACATTTTTCTGGCCTAAAAATGCAATTTTGAAAAATGCATATTTTTTTCTAATTCAAATAAAATCCAAATAAAATATTTATTTGATTTTAATATTTTCCTCCAATATTTCTTTTATTCTGGAGAAGTACTTTTATTTTTATATTGGAAATATTTCAGAGCAAAAAATATTAAAACCAAAATGATCCTATTTTCAAATTTGAGAAAAATCAAATATGAAAATAAATGAAATCCCCAACTCTCTCCGTGGGTCCTTGAGTTGCTTAGGATTTTCTAGGTTCGCAAACGAGATGCTAATAAAATATGATATGCATATGATGACCTATGTATAACATTCCAAATTGAAAATTTGGGATGTTACAAACCTACCCCCCTTAAGATGAATCTCGCCCTCGAGATTCAGGTTGGCTAGAAAATAGGTGCGCGTGGTCTTTCCGTAGGTCTTCCTCTCATTCCCAGGTGGCTTCATCCTCGGTATGGTAGCTCCACTGAACTTTGCAAAACTTGATAACCTTGCTGCGTGTAACTCGGCTGGAAAACTCGAGAATCTTGACGGGTTTCTCCTCGTAGGTCAAATCACTATCCAGCTGAATTGCTTCCAGGGGCACTGTATCTCCCAGAGGAATATCAGCCATCTCTGCATGGCACTTGTTCAACTGGGAAACGTGAAACACATCATGACTCCTGACAGTCCTTCGGGTAACTCCAACTTGTAGGCCACTTCTCCCATACGTTCCAAAACTCGGTATGGTCCTACAAATCTCGGGGCTAACTTTCCCTTAACTCCAAAACGTTTAACTCCTCGGAGAGGTGACACTCGTAGATATGCTCTGTCTCCGATTTCATAGACTACCTCCTTGCATTTTGTATCGGCATAACTCTTCTGCCTGGACTGAGCTACCTTCAGTCTATCTCGAATCAACTTAACCTTCTCTTCGGACTCTTTGATCAAATCTGGTCCAAACAACTCACAGTCTCCAACTTCATCCCACATCAACGGGGTCCTGCACCTCCTTCCATACAAGGCTTCGAAAGGGGCCATCTTCAAACTGGCTTAGTAACTGTTGTTGTATGAGAACTCCGTGTATGGAAAATTATCATCCCAACTGGATCCATAATCTAATGCACAGGCTCTCAACATGTCCTCCAGAATCTGATTGACTCTCTCGGCTGTCCATCTATCTGCGGATGAAAGGCTGTACTGAACTCTAGCCTGGTACCCAAAGTCTGGTGCAGCTGATTCCAAAACTTCAAGGTAAACTGTGTTCCTCTATCTGATACGATGGTCCTCCGAACTGCATGCAGGCATACGATCCTGGTCATATATATCTTGGCCAACTTCGCACTCGTATAGGTGGTTTTCACTGGGATAAAGTGAGCCACTTTGGTCAAACGATCCACTACTACCCAGATAGAATCATACCCTGACCGGGTCCTGGGTAATCCAGTGATGAAATCCATGCTAAGCTTGTCCCACTTCCATTCGGGTATCGGCATAGGATGCAGTAATCCTGGTGGCTTCTGATGTTCTGCCTTCACTCTCTGACATACATCACATACGGCTACATACTCGGCAATATCCTTCTTCATACCAGTCCACCAGAAACGCTCTTGCAAATCCAAATACATCTTGGTGTTTCTGGGGTGTATCGAGTATGGCGAGTCATGGGCCTCCTGAAGTATTAACTTCCTGATCTCTTCTTTATTGCGTACATAAACACGGTCCTCAAACCATAAAGTGTCGTGCTCATCCTGACGAAAACCTTTGGCTTTTCCTTTGCTCATTTTCTCCTTTAGCTCAGCAATCTCCTTATCATCCTTCTGAGCTTCTCGAATCTTTCCCAATAATGTTGACTGAACCTCCATTGCTGCAACAAAACCTCTAGGAACTATCTCCAAACGAAGCTCCTTGAGATCTTCGGCTAACTCCTTTGGTAATCCTCCGCTTATGATGGTATTGACGTAACTCTTCTGGCTTAAAGCGTCTGCTACGACATTGGTCTCGCCTGGATGATAGTGTAGCTTCATATCATAATCCCTTATAAGCTCCAACCATCTCCTTTGCCTGAGATTCAGCTCCTTCTGTGTGAAAATGTACACATCACAATGGTTTCCAATAAGAAAGTGTCTCCAGGTCCTAAGTGCATGAACTACAACGGCTAACTCCAAATCATGCGTGGCATAATTCAACTCATGCGGTCGAAGCTGTCGTGAGGCATATGAAACAACTCTTCCGTCTTGCATAAGTACACCTCCAAGTCTTAAGCGAGAAGCATCGCAATACACTTGGAAATCCTTGCGTATATCCGGCAGAATCAGCACTGGGCCGGGGCTGTAACCAAACGTTTCTTCAGCTCCTGAAAACTTGCCTCACATTCATCTGTCCATTTAAACTTAGTGTATTTCTTCAACAACTCCGTCATAGGCTTCACAATCTTGGAGAAATTCTCAACGAATCTCCGATAATATCCTGCGAGTCCAAGAAAACTGCGGATCTCTCCTATTGAGGTGGGTGCTAGCCAATCAGTGACTGACTGAACCTTGGTAGGGTCTACTGCTATACCTTCTCCTGAGATAACATGTCCAAGGAATCCAACTTCCTTGAACCAAAACTGACATTTGCTGAATTTGTCATACAACTGATGTTCCCTGAGCTTCTCGAGAACTAAGCGCAAATGATCCTTGTGTTCCTCTTCATTCTTTGAGTATACCAAAATATCATCAATGATCACCACAACAAACTTATCCAAGAACTCCATGAACACCTTGTTCATCATACTCATGAAATAGGCAGGGGCATTAGTCAATCCAAATGACATAACCATGTACTCATATAGCCCGTACCTTGTGGTGAAGGCTGTCTTAGGTATATCCTGTTCTCGAATCTTCAGCTGGTGGTATCCTGATCGCAGATCAATCTTGGAGAATACTTTAGCTCCTTGCAGCTGGTCAAACAAATCATTGATCATCGGCAGCGGGTAGTTGTTCTTGATTGTCACCTCATTCAATGCACGATAATCAACAACCATTCTCAAGGATCCATCCTTCTTCTCAACCAAAAGCACCGGGGCTCCCCACGGTGACGAACTTCGTCGAATGTAACCTTTCTCCAATAACTCCTTAATCTTCTTCTTAATCTCCTCCAGATCATTTGCGGGCATCCGGTATGGTCTCTTCGATATCTGTTCGGTGCCTGGTAACAACTCTATAAAAAATTCAATGTCTCGATCCGGCGGCATGCCTGGTAGCTCCTCTGGGAATATGTCTGGGTAATCCTTCACTACAGGCACTTCCTCCTGAACAACTCCTGAGAGGGAATTTACTTGGGTTCTCCTTGGCGCATGCCTGGATACATACTTAATCCTTTTCCCCTCCGGGGTGGTGAGCAGAATTGACTTACTAGCACAGTTAATGTTTCCTCCATACTTCGATAGCCAATCCATGCCTAGTATTATATCCAATCCTTGGGACTCCAAAATTATTAGGTCAGAGGGGAAACATGGCTACCAATGGTTAAGGGTAACCGATCACACCATCGGCTGGCCATATACTCTTCTCCTGACGAGCTTACTAGCATGGGTGACCTAAGGGCTAAGGTGGGTAACTTAAACTTGTCCACAAATCCCCTTGATATGTATGAATGCGATGCACCAGTATCAAAAATAACGAGAGCGGTAAATGACTTAACCAAAAACTTACCGATAACTGCATCTGGCTGCTCCTCAACCTCCTCCACATTGATGTGGTTCACCTGACCTCTGGTGAAGGGATTTAGCTTCTTTCCTGAACTTCCATTGCCATTTGCCTTCTTTGCTTCAGAACACTCAGTGGCGTAGTGTCCAGTCTTCCCGCACTTGAAACAAGTAATGTGACTTAGATCCTTCTTGGCGGGTGTTGCTGGGTTGGAATCGTTCTGGCTGCTGCTTCCTCCATTTCCATTCCCATTCCTGGGGCCATTGTGGTTATGTGTACTTCCTCCATTGTGGGTGTGTCCTCCATGGTTATTTGTATACCCTCCCGAGTTCGGGGTAAAACGAGGCTTCTGCGATGCTCCAGTATTATACGTCCCTTCTCCGTACTTCCTTTTGCGGCTCTCTATCTGCTGCTGCTTCCCTTCGATCATAAGAGCCCTATCTACCATGTCCTGGTAGGTAGCAAATGTAGCTACCATCAACTGCATGCTCAACTCATCATTCATCCCTTCTATAAACTTCTCTTGCTTCGCGGCGTCTGTGGCCATATCATCCAGGGCATAGCGAGCTAACTTACTGAACTCATCCACGTACTGCCCCACAATATGATTTCCCTGGCGTAAGTTGTGAAACTCACGCTTCTTCATGCTCATAGCTCCAGTTCAGACATGGGCGGTATGGAAAGCTTGCTGAAACTAATCCCAAGTGACATTGGCTATGGGGAAAGTGGCTGTGTAATTCTCCCACCATGAGGCTGCGGGTCCATCCAATTGATGTGAGGCAAAATGCACCTTCTCAGCATCTGTGCAACCTACGGTGGTCAACTCCCTTCCAATCCTGCATAGCCAGTCATCAGCAACAATCGGCTCGGTGCTACTTGAAAACACCGGCGGATTCAACCTTAGAAAACGGGCTAAGTTGTCAACTGGAGGTGGTGGCGGTGGGTTGTTGTTGTTGTTGTTGTTGTTGTTTTTGTTGCCTTGGTTCTGGACTAGTAGCTGCATCAAGGCATTCTACTGTTGGATCAACTGAGTGAGCTCCGGTGGGAAGACAAATCCGGGGTCACGTCTCGGAGGCATCTGATGGGTTTAGAGGGGAGAGATTAGAATAGAGTGGGGTCTAAAGAGAATAGCACTACCCATATGCACATGAGACAAACACATTCATATCACACCACTCAATTCAAACAAGGGCATACAAACGATCTAACTACCGTTACAAAGATACTCGGACTACTACTATATACATGGGGGAAATACTACTGATAATATGGGGTTCATCTAGAAATTTTGATCGGTGGAAGACTCCATGATATCCGCTCTAGCTTCGTCTTCGTAATCATCATCACTACTGCCGGGGTCGGAGTCGGTGTCGTCGATGATGATGTAGTCCTCGGGATGGTCGACATCTCCTCCTGGCGCGGGGTCTCCCATGAATACTCCTAGCTTCCTCGTCAGGTCGTCATTCTTTTCTGCTAGTATTGCGATTTCCTCCTCGTATCCGTCACGTGTAGACTTGAGTTCCTCTTCAAGCTCCATGTTCCTGGTCATCACCTTCTTCAGATCTATCATGCTTGCGCACATTTGGTTCTCCTGGCAGCGAATGTGCTGGTTTAACTCCTGGATGAAAGCTGCAATGGACCTGTCCCTCCTAGTACTGATCATCTCCCATTGCTCATCTCGGCGCCCACATATCTAGTAGATGGTGTCCTTAAGGTCCTTGTGATAAACTTCGCCTATGCGTCCCATGGCGATGTGAGCTGCCATGCATGCTCTTTCCTAAACTCCAGGTTGGTGCATCAAAGGAAAACTCTATGGGCTCAGTGACTGGCATGAATGTCCTTCCTAGAACTTGAACTCGAATCATCCAACACTCTTCTTCTGGTAAAGTGGCGGTGTAGGTCCCGGTGAAGCTTGGTATTCCTATGTTCAGGTACCTAGTGACTTCCTTCAAGTGTCGTCCAAAAGGTGTGTCTTCATCCGGTTGAGCAAACTTGTTCCTTGAGTCCGCCATCTATAGAGTGGAAATTGGAGAGGAGTCGGAAATGAGTAGAGAAGAGTGACGTATGGCTTATCTTTGTGGTCATGTCCTACAATCAGTGTGTGCTCTGATACCATCTTGTAGCGATCTGACCTCATATGGCCAAATCTCTGTGCATAAGTGTCATCCCTGGATCGGTAATGCTGACACACACAGTACTTGAAGGATTTATAGCAGAGTGCAATCACACACTTATTACATCGAATGTCTCAAAAGAGAACTTATTACAATAATATATGGCTTAAGGCCATCTAAATAAGATAACTGCGGAAGCATCGAAGGTAATGAGTCCATGAACTCCAACGGCATAGCTGAGTGCACGGCAAGGACCTAGCACACCTTACTCTTCGTCTGAAAAGTCTGCAACATAATACGTTGCAGCCCGAAACGGGTCATCACATGAAATATGCTCGCAAGATAACATAGTAAAGCAATGAACAGGTAAATGCTAACACTACATGCATATGGCTGGTGGAGGCTCTATGGTTATCATGGTTTTGCGAAAAGCCAATTTTTTCCTACAACAAAGGAATATATTTTGTTTAACTATCATGGTGGTTGATAAACATTGAGAAGGTTCCTCCAACTCAATCCCAATTAAGCAGTATTAATAACCCAACAAATTAATTTTAGAGTGATGAGATCAACATGATAATTCAAGAACTAGATACTCAAGATGTCCATAACCGGGGACACGGCTAACCATGATTAGTTTGTACACTCTACAGAGGTTTGCGCACTTTTCGCCACCAGACTCGATCTCCTACATTGGATTTCTCGCACTACATAGTGTTTGTGAAATGGATGACCGAGACACAGTCTTTCAGAAGCATTAACTCTTTACTCTAGCTAGACAGTACCACCTACATCCCCTACATCTGCTAGCCTACCACTGAAAGAGGTCATGCAACATACTCAACTATGCCAGAGCCCATAATGGCTTGTGGCTGCACAAGGAAGTTTCCAGCATGAATTATCTTATAATCCCTTTGAGCCTGAGTGGCGAACCGTAGGATGATCACACGGGTACTCCGGGATATCCTAGGACAACACTGGATTCTCCAGGTGTCCGCAACTGCTACCTCTTGAGCACTGCGTTGGTTTTCCCTTGAAGAGGAAAGGGTGATGTAGCAAAGTAGCGTAAGTATTTCCCTCAGTTTTTGAGAACCAAGGTATCAATCCAGTAGGAGGCCACGCACGAGTCCCTCGCACCTACACAAACAAATAAATCCTCGCAACCAACGCGATAAGGGGTTGTCAATCCCTCCACGGTCACTTACGAGAGTGAGATCTGATAGATATGATAAGATAATATTTATGGTATTTTTATGATAAAGATGCAAAGTAAAGAAAGCAAAATAAAAACGACGCCAGAAATAGCTTGTTGTCGGGAGATTAATATGATGGAAAATAGATCCGGGGGCCATAGGTTTCACTAGTGGCTTCTCTCAAGAGCATAAGTATTTATGGTGGGTGAACAAATTACTGTTGAGCAATTGACAGAATTGAGCATAGTTACGAGAATATCTAGGTATGATCATGTATATAGGCATCATGTCCGAGACAAGTAGACCGACTCCTGCCTGCATCTACTACTATTACTCCACACATCGACCGCTATCCAGCATGCATCTCGAGTATTAAGTTCATAAGAATGGAGTAACGCTTTAAGCAAGATGACATGATGTAGAGGGATGAACTCATGCAATATGATATAATCCCCATCTTGTTATCCTCGATGGCAACAATACAATACGTGCCTTGCTGCCCCTACTGTCACTGGGAAAGGACACCGCAAGATTGAACCCAAAGCTAAGCACTTCTCCCATTGCAAGAAAGATCAATCTAGTAGGCCAAACCAAACTGATAATTCGAAGAGACTTGCAAAGATAACCAATCATACATAAAAGAATTCAGAAGATTCAAATATTGTTCATAGATAAACTTGATCATAAACCCACAATTCATCGGTCTCAACAAACACACCGCAAAAGAAGATTACGTCGAATAGATCTCCACGAGAGAGGGGGAGAACATTGTATTGAGATCCAAAATGAGAGAAGAAGTCATCTAGCTAATAACTATGGACCCGAAGGTCTGAGGTAAACTACTCACACATCATCGGAGAGGCTATGGTGTTGATGTAGAAGCCCTCCGTGATCGATGCCCCCTCCGGCGGAGCTCCGGAACAGGCCCCAAGATGGGATCTCACAGAAGGTTGCGGCGGTGGAATTAGGTTTTTGGCTCCGTATCTGGTAGTTTGGGGGTACGTAGGTATATATAGGAGGAAGGAGCACGTCGGTAGAGCAACAGGGGGCCCACGAGGGTGGAGGGCGCGCCCAGGGGGGTAGGCGCACCCCCTACCTCGTGCCCTCCTGGTTGATTTCTTGACGTAGGCTCCAAGTCCTCTAGATCATGTTCGTTCCGAAAATCACGTTCCCGAAGGTATCATTCCGTTTGGACTCCGTTTGATATTCTTTTTCTGCGAAACTCTGAAATAGGCAAAACACAGCAATTCTGGGCTGGGCCTCCGGTTAATAGGTTTGTCCCAAAAATAATAGAAAAGTGTATAATAAAGCCCAATAATGTCCAAACCAGAATATAATATAGCATGGAACAATCACAAATTATAGATACATTGGAGACGTATCAAGCATCCCCAAGCTTAATTTCTACTCGTCCTCGAGTAGGTATATGATAAAAACAGAAATTTTGATGTGGAATGCTACTTGGCATAATTTCAATGTAATTCTTCTTAATTGTGGTATGAATATTCAGATCCGAAAGATTCAAGATAAAAGTTCAATATTGACATAAAAATAATAATACTTCAAGCATACTAACTAAGCAATTATGTCTTCTCAAAATAACATGGCCAAAGAAAGTTCATGCATACAAAATCATATAGTTTAGTCATGCTCCATTTTCATCACACAAGAATGCTCTCATCATGCACAACCCCGATGACAAGCCAAGCAATTGTTTCATACTTTAGTAATCTCAAAAATTTTCAACCTTCACGCAATACATGAGCGTGAGCCATGGATATAGCACTATGGGTGGAATAGAATATAATGACGGGGGTTATGTGGAGAAGAAAAAAAAGGAGAAAGTCTCACATCAACGAGGCTAATCAATGAGCTATGGAGATGCCCATCGATTGATGTTAATGCAAGGAGTAGGGATTGCCATGCAACGGATGCACTAGAGCTATAAATATATGAAAGCTCAACAAAAGAAACTAAGTGGGTGTGCATCCAACTTGCTTGCTCACGAAGACCTAGGGCACTTGAGGAGGCCCATTGTTGGAATATACAAGCGAAGTTCTATAATGAAAAATTCCTACTAGTATATGAAAGTGACAAAACAAGAGACTCTCTATCATGAAGATTATGGTGCTACTTTGAAGCACAAGTGCGGAAAAAGGATAGTAGCATTGTCCCTTATCTCTTTTTCTCTCTTTTTTGGGCCTTTTTCTCCTTTTTTATGGCCTTTTCTTTTTTTATTCCTCACTTGGGACAATGCTCTAGAAAATGATGATCACCACACTTCTATTTATTTACAACTCAATGATTACAACTCGATACTAGAACAAAGTATGACTCTATATGAATGCCTCCGGCGGTGTACCGGGATATGTAATGAACCAAGAGTGACATGTATGAAAGAATTATGAATGGTGGCTTTGCCACAAATACAATGTCAACTACATGATCATGCAAAGCAACATGACAACGATGAACGTGTCATGATAAATGGAACGGTGGAAAGTTGCACGGCAATATATCTTGGAATGGCTATGGAAATGCCATAATAGGTAGGTATGGTGGCTGTTTTGAGGAAGATATAAGGAGGTTTATGTGTGAAAGAGCGTATCATATCACGGGGTTTGGATGCACCGGCAAAGTTTGCACCAACTCTCAATGTGAGAAAGGGCAATGCACGGTACCGAAGAGGCTAGCAATGATGGAAAGGTGAGAGTGCGTATAATCCATGGACTCAACATTAGTCATAAAGAACTCACATACTTATTGCAAAAATCTACAAGTCATCAAAAACCAAGCACTACGCGCATGCTCCTAGGGGGATAGATTGGTAGGAAAAGACCATCGCTCGTCCCCGACCGCCACTCATAAGGAGGACAATCAAAGAACACCTCATGTTTCAAATTTGTTACATAACGTTTACCATACGTGCATGCTACGGGACTTGCAAACTTCAACACAAGTATTTCTCAAATTCACAACTACTCAACTAGCACAACTTTGATATCACTACCTCCATGTCTCAAAACAATCATCAAGCATCAAACTTCTCTTAGTATTCAACACACTCATAAGAAAGTTTTTACTAGTCTTGAATACCTAGCATATTAGGATTATTTAAGCAAATTACCATGCTGTTTAAGACTCTCAAAATAATCTAAGTGAAGCATGAGAGATCAATAGTTTCTATAAAACAAATCCACCACCGTGCTCTAAAAGATATAAGTGAAGTACTAGAGCAAAAACTATATAACTCAAAAGATATAAGTGAAGCACATAGAGTATTCTAATAATTTCTGAATCACGTGTGTCTCTCTCAAAAGGTGTGTACAGCAAAGATGATTGTGGTAAACTAAAAAACAAAGACTCAAATCATACAAGACGCTCCAAGCAAAACACATATCATGTGGTGAATAAAAATATAGCTCCAAGTAAAGTTACCGATGGAAGTAGACGAAAGAGGGGATGCCTTCCGGGGCATCCCCAAGCTTTGGCTTTTAGGTGTCCTTAGATTATCTTGGGGGTGCCATGGGCATCCCCAAGCTTAGGCTCTTGCCACTCCTTGTTCCATAATCCATCAAATCTTTCACCCAAAACTTGAAAACTTCACAACACAAAACTTAACAGAAAATCTCGTGAGCTCCGTTAGCGAAAGAAAACAAAAGACCACTTCAAGGTACTGTAATGAACTCATTCTTTATTTATATTGGTGTTAAACCTACTGTATTCCAACTTCTCTATGGTTTATAAACTATTTTACTAGCCATAGATTCATCAAAATAAGCAAACAACACACGAAAAACAGAATCTGTCAAAAACAGAACAGTCTGTAGTAATCTGTAACTAACGCAAACTTCTGGAACTCCAAAAATTCAGCCAAAATAGGAAGACCTAGAAAATTTGTTTATTGATCAGAAGCAATTGGAATCAATATTTTATCACGTTCTGGTGATTTTTAACAATTATTTTCGTGAACAGAAAGTTTCTGGAATTTACAGCAAGATCAAATAACTATCATCCAAGAAGATCCTATAGGTTTAACTTGGCACAAACACTAATTAAAACATAAAAACAATCTAACCAGAGGCTAGAACAAATATTTATTCCTAAACATAAGCAAAAAGCAAAAAACTAAAAATAAAATTGGGTTGCCTCCCAACAAGCGCTATCGTTTAACGCCCCTAGCTAGGCATAAAAGCAAGGATAGATCTAGGTATTGCCATCTTTGGTAGGCAATCCATAAGTGGCTCTCATGATAGATTCATAAGGTAATTTTATTTTCTTTCTAGGGAAGTGTTCCATGCCTTTCTTTAATGTAAATTGGAATCTAATATTCCCTTCCTTCATATCAATAATTGCACCAATCGTTCTAAGGAAAGGTCTACCAAGAATAATAGGACATGAAGGATTGCAATCTATGTCAAGAACAATAAAGTCTACGGGCACATAGTTCCTATTTGCAACAATAAGAACATCATTAATTCTTCCCATAGGTTTCTTAATAGTGGAATCCGCAAGGTGCAAGTTTAGAGAGCAATCATCAAAATCACGGAAACCTAGCAAATCGCACAAAGTTTTTGGAATCGTGGAAACACTAGCACCCAAATCACACAAAGCATAGCATTCATGATCTTTAATTTTAATTTTAATAGTAGGTTCCCACTCATCATAAAGTTTTCTAGGGATAGAAACTTCCAACTCAAGTTTTTCTTCATAAGATTGCATCAAGCATCAACGATATGTTTGGTAAAGGCTTTATTTTGACTATAAGCATGAGGAGAATTTAGCACGGATTGCAACAAGCAAATACAATCTATCAAAGATCAATTATCATAATTAAATTCCTTGAAATCCAAAATAGTGGGTTCATTAATATCTAATGTTTTGATCTCTTCAATCCCACTTTTATCAATTTTAGCATCAAGATCTAAAAACTCCGAATTTTGGAACGCCTTCTAGGTAAAGGTGGATCATATTCAGTCCCATCATTATCAAGATTCATATTGCAAAACAAAGATTTAATAGGGGACACATCAATAACTTTTAGATCTTCATCTTTATTTTCATAGAAATTTGAAGAACACGCTTTCACAAAGCAATCTTTCTTAGCACGCATCCTAGCGGTTCTTTCTTTGCACTCATCAATGGAAATTCTCATGGCTTTGAGAGACTCATTGATATCATGCTTAGGAGGAATAGATCTAAGTTTTAAAGAATCAACATCAAGAGAAATTCTATCAACGTTCCTAGCCAATTCATCAACTTTAAGCAATTTTTCTTCAAGCAAAGCATTGAAATTCTTTTGCGAATTCATAAATTCCTTAACACTAGTCTCAAATTCAGAAGGCATCTTATTAAAGTTTCCATAAGAATTGTTGTAGGAATTACCATAATTATTAGAGGAATTACTAGGATAAGGCCTAGGATTAAAGTTTCCTCTATACGCGTTGTTACCAAAATTATTCCTACCAACAAAATTCACATCCATAGGTTCATTATTATTCTCAATCAAAGTAGACAAAGGCATATCATTAGGATCAGAAGAAACACTCTTAGTAGCAAATAATTTCATAAGTTCATCCATCTTTCCACTCAAAACATTAATTTCTTCTATCGCATGCACTTTTTTATTAGTAGATCTTTCAGTGTGCCATTGAGAATAATTAACCATAATATTATCTAGGAGTTTAGTAGCTTCTCCTAAAGTGATTTCCATAAAAGTGCCTCCCGCGGCCGAATCTAAAAGATTTCTAGAAGCAAAATTCAATCCGGCATAAAATTTTTGTATAATCATCCACAAATTCAAACCATGCGTAGGGCAATTACGTATCATTAATTTCATCCTCTCCCAAGCTTGTGCAACATGTTCATGATCAAGTTGCTTAAAATTCATAATATCGTTTCTAAGAGAGATGATCTTAGCGGGAGGAAAATACTTAGAGATAAAAGCATCTTTGCACTTATTCCAAGAATCAATACTATTTTTAGGCAAAGACGAAAACCAAGCTTTAGCACGATCTCTAAGTGAAAAAGGAAATAGCTTCAATTTAACAATATCATTGTCCACATCTTTCTTCTTTTGCATATCACACAAATCAACGAAGCTATTTAGATGGGTAGCGGCATCTTCACTAGGAAGGCCGGCGAATTGATCTTTCATGACAAGATTCAACAAAGCAGCATTGATTTCACAAGATTCAGTATCGGTAAGAGGAGCAATCGGAGTGCTAAGGAAATCATTATTGTTGGTATTGGTAAAGTCACACAATTTGGTATTATCTTGAGCCATCGTGACAAGCAAGCAATCCAACACACGAGCAAACAAGAAGCAAGCGAAAAAGAGGCGAACGGAAAAGAGAGGGCGAATAAAATGGCAAGGGTGAAGTGGGGGAGAGGAAAATGAGAGGCAAATGGCAAATAATGTAATGCGGGAGATAAGGGTTTGTGATGGGTACTTGGTATGTTGACTTTTGCGTAGACTCCCCGGCAACGGCGCCAGAAATCCTTCTTGCTACCTCTTGAGCACTGCGTTGGTTTTCCCTTGAAGAGGAAAGGGTGATGCAGCAAAGTAGCGTAAGTATTTCCCTCAGTTTTTGAGAACCAAGGTATCAATCCAGTAGGAGGCCACGCACGAGTCCCTCGCACCTACACAAACAAATAAATCCTCGCAACCAACGCGATAAGGGGTTGTCAATCCCTACACGGTCACTTACGAGAGTGAGATCTGATAGATATGATAAGATAATATTTTTGGTATTTTTATGATAAAGATGCAAAGTAAAGAAAGCAAAATAAAAACGGCGCCAGAAATAGCTTGTTGTCGGGAGATTAATATGATGGAAAATAGACCCGGGGGCCATAGGTTTCACTAGTGGCTTCTCTCAAGAGCATAAGTATTTACGGTGGGTGAACAAATTACTGTTGAGCAATTGACAGAATTGAGCATAGTTATGAGAATATCTAGGTATGATCATGTATATAGGCATCACGTCCGAGACAAGTAGACCGACTCCTGCCTGCATCTACTACTATTACTCCACACATCGACCGCTATCCAGCATGCATCTAGAGTATTAAGTTCATAGAACAGAGTAACGCTTTAAGCAAGATGACATGATGTAGAGGGATAAACTCATGCAATATGATATAAACCCCATCTTGTTATCCTCGATGGCAACAATACAATACGTGCCTTGCTGCCCCTACTGTCACTGGGAAAGGACACCGCAAGATTGAACCCAAAGCTAAGCACTTCTCCCATTGCAAGAAAGATCAATCTAGTAGGCCAAACCAAACTGATAATTCGAAGAGACTTGCAAAGATAACCAATCATACATAAAAGAATTCAGAAGATTCAAATATTGTTCATAGATAAACTTGATCATAAACCCACAATTCATCGGTCTCAACAAACACACCGCAAAAGAAGATTACATCGAATAGATCTCCACGAGAGAGGGGGAGAACATTGTATTGAGATCCAAAAAGAGAGAAGAAGCCATCTAGCTAATAACTATGGACCCGAAGGTCTGAGGTAAACTACTCACACATCATCGGAGAGGCTATGGTGTTGATGTAGAAGCCCTCCGTGATCGATGCCCCCTCCGGCGGAGCTCCGGAACAGGCCCCAAGATGGGATCTCACGGGTACAGAAGGTTGCGGCGGTGGAATTAGGTTTTTGGCTCCGTATCTGGTAGTTTGGGGGTACGTAGGTATATATAGGAGGAAGGAGTACGTCGGTGGAGCAACAGGGGGCCCACGAGGGTGGAGGGCGCGCCCAGGGGGTAGGCGCGCCCCCTACCTCGTGCCTCCTGGTTGATGTCTTGACGTAGGGTCCAAGTCCTCTGGATCACGTTCGTTCCGAAAATCACGTTCCCGAAGGTTTCATTCCGTTTGGACTCCGTTTGATATTCTTTTTCTGCGAAACTCTGAAATAGGCAAAAAACAGCAATTCTGGGCTGGGCCTCCGGTTAATAGGTTAGTCCCAAAAATAATATAAAAGTGTATAATAAAGCCCAATAATGTCCAAAACAGAATATAATATAGCATGGAACAATCAAAAATTATAGATACGTTGGAGACGTATCAAGCATCCCCAAGCTTAATTCCTGCTCGTCCTCGAGTAGGTAAATGATAAAAACAGAATTTTTGATGTGGAATGCTACTTGGCATAATTTCAATGTAATTCTTCTTAATTGTGGTATGAATATTCAGATCCGAAAGATTCAAGATAAAAGTTCAATATTGACATAAAAATAATAATACTTCAAGCATACTAACTAAGCAATTATGTCCTCTCAAAATAACATGGCCAAAGAAAGTTCATCCCTACAAAATCATATAGTTTAGTCATGCTCCATTTTCGTCACACAAGAATGCTCTCATCATGCACAACCCCGATGACAAGCCAAGCAATTGTTTCATACTTTAGTAATCTCAAACTTTTTCAACCTTCACGCAATACATGAGCGTGAGCCATGGATATAGCACTATGGGTGGAATAGAATATAATGATGGGGGTTATGTGGAGAAGACAAAAAAGGAGAAAGTCTCACATCAACGAGGCTAATCAATGAGCTATGGAGATGCCCATCGATTGATGTTAATGCAAGGAGTAGGGATTGCCATGCAACGGATGCACTAGAGCTATAAATATATGAAAGCTCAACAAAAGAAACTAAGTGGGTGTGCATCCAACTTGCTTGCTCACGAAGACCTAGGGCACTTGAGGAGGCCCATTGTTGGAATATACAAGCCAAGTTCTATAATGAAAAATTCCCACTAGTATATGAAAGTGACAAAACAAGAGACTCTCTATCATGAAGATTATGGTGCTACTTTGAAGCACAAGTGTGGAAAAGGATAGTAACATTGTCCCTTCTCTCTTTTTCTCTCTTTTTTTGGCCTTTCTCTTTTTTATGGCCTTTCTCTTTTTTTATTCCTCACTTGGGACAATGCTCTAGAAAATGATGATCATCACACTTCTATTTATTTACAACTCAATGATTACAACTCGATACTAGAACAAAGTATGACTCTATATGAATGCCTCCGGCGGTGTACCGGGATATGCAATGAACCAAGAGTGACATGTATGAAAGAATTATGAATGGTGGCTTTGCCACAAATACTATGTCAACTACATGATCATGCAAAGCAATATGACAATGATGAACGTGTCATGATAAACGGAACGGTGGAAAGTTGCATGGCAATATATCTCGGAATGGCTATGGAAATGCCATAATAGGTAGGTATGGTGGCTGTTTTGAGGAAGATATAAGGAGGTTTATGTGTGAAAGAGCGTATCATATCACGGGGTTTGGATGCACCGGCGAAGTTTGCACCAACTCTCAATGTGAGAAAGGGCAATGCACGGTACCGAAGAGGCTAGCAATGATGGAAAGGTGAGAGTGCGTATAATCCATGGACTCAACATTAGTCATAAAGAACTCACATACTTATTGCAAAAATCTACAAGTCATCAAAAACCAAGCACTACGCGCATGCTCCTAGGGGGATAGATTGGTAGGAAAAGACCATCGCTCGTCCCCGACCGCCACTCATAAGGAGGACAATCAAAGAACACCTCATGTTTCAAATTTGTTACATAACGTTTACCATACGTGCATGCTACGGGACTTGCAAACTTCAACACAAGTATTTCTCAAATTCACAACTACTCAACTAGCACAACTTTGATATCACTACCTCCATGTCTCAAAACAATCATCAAGTATCAAACCTCTCTTAGTATTCAACACACTCATAAGAAAGTTTTTACTAGTCTTGAATACCTAGCATATTAGGATTATTTAAGCAAATTACCATGCTGTTTAAGGCTCTCAAAATAATCTAAGTGAAGCATGAGAGAATCAATAGTTTCTATAAAAAATCCACCACCGTGCTCTAAAAGATATAAGTGAAGTACTAGAGCAAAAACTATATAACTCAAAAGATATAAGTGAAGCACATAGAGTATTCTAATAATTTCCGAATCATGTGTGTCTCTCTAAAAAGGTGCGTACAGCAAAGATGATTGTGGTAAACTAAAAAATAAAGACTCAAATCATACAAGACGCTCCAAGCAAAACACATATCATGTGGTGAATAAAAATATAGCTCCAAGTAAAGTTACCGATGGAAGTAGACGAAAGAGGGGATGCCTTTCGAGGCATCCCCAAGCTTTGGCTTTTAGGTGTCCTTAGATTATCTTGGGCTCTTGCCACTCCTTGTTCCATAATTCATCAAATCTTTCACCCAAAACTTGAAAACTTCGCAAGACAAAACTTAACAGAAAATCTCATGAGCTCCATTAGCGAAAAAAACAAAAGACCACTTCAAGGTACTGTAATGAACTCATTCTTTATTTATATTGGTGTTAAACCTGCTTTATTCCAACTTCTCTATGGTTTATAAACTATTTTACTAGCCATAGATTCATCAAAATAAGCAAACAACACACGAAAAACAGAATCTGTCAAAAAACAGAACAGTCTGTAGTAATCTGTAACTAACGCAAACTTCTGGAACTCCAAAAATTCAGCCAAAATAGGAAGACCTATACAATTTGTTTATTGATCAGAATCAATTGGAATCAATATTTTATCACGTTCTGGTGATTTTTAACAATTTTTTCGTGAACAGAAAGTTTCTGGAATTTACAGCAAGATCAAATAACTATCATCCAAGAAGATCCTATAGGTTTAACTTGGCACAAACACTAATTAAAACATACAAACAAATCTAACCAGAGGCTAGAACAAATATTTATTCCTAAACATAAGCAAAAAGCAAAAAACTAAAAATAAAAATTGGGTTGCTTCCCAACAAGCGCTATCGTTTAACGCCCCTAGCTTGGCATAAAAGCAAGGATAGATCTAGGTATTGCCATATTTGGTAGGCAATGCATAAGTGGCTCTCATGATAGATTCATAAGGTAATTTTATTTTCTTTCTAGGGAAGTGTTCCATGCCTTTCTTTAATGGAAATTGGAATCTAATATTACCTTCCTTCATATCAATAATTGCACCAATCGTTCCAAGGAAAGGTGTACCAAGAATAATAGGACATGAAGGATTGCAATCTATGTCAAGAACAATAAAGTCTACGGGCACATAGTTCCTATTTTCAACAATAAGAACATCATTAATTCTTCCCATAGGTTTCTTAATAGTGGAATCCGCAAGGTGCAAGTTTAAAGAGCAATCATCAAAATCACGGAAACCTAGCAAATCGCACAAAGTTTTTGGAATCGTGGAAACACTAGCACCCAAATCACACAAAGCATAGCATTCATGATCTTTAATTTTAATTTTAATAGTAGGTTCCCATTCATCATAAAGTTTTCTAGGGATAGAAACTTCCAACTCAAGTTTTTCTTCATAAGATTGCATCAAAGCATCAACGATATGTTTGGTAAAGGCTTTATTTTGACTATAAGCATGAGGAGAATTTAGCACGGATTGCAACAAGGAAATACAATCTATCAAAGAGAAATTATCATAATTAAATTCCTTGAAATCCAAAATAGTGGGTTCATTAATATCTAATGTTTTGATCTCTTCAATCCCACTTTTATCAATTTTAGCATCAAGATCTAAAATCTCCGAATTTTTGGAACGCCTTCTAGGTAAAGGTGGATCTTATTCAGTCCCATCATTATCAAGATTCATATTGCAAAACAAAGATTTAATAGGGGACACATCAATAACTTTTAGATCTTCATCTTTATTTTCATAGAAATTTGAAGAACACGCTTTCACAAAGCAATCTTTCTTAGCACGCATCCTAGCGGTTCTTTCTTTGCACTCATCAATGGAAATTCTCACGGCTTCGAGAGACTCATTGATATGATGCTTAGGAGGAATAGATCTAAGTTTTAAAGAATCAACATCAAGAGAAATTCTATGAACGTTCCTAGCCAATTCATCAACTTCAAGCAATTTTTCTTCAAGCAAAGCATTGAAATTCTTTTGCGAATTCATAAATTCCTTAACACTAGTCTCAAATTCAGAAGGCATCTTATTAAAGTTTCCATAAGAATTGTTGTAGGAATTACCATAATTATTAGAGGAATTACTAGGATAAGGCCTAGGATTAAAGTTTCCTCTATACGCGTTGTTACCAAAATTATTCCTACCAACAAAATTCACATCCATAGGTTCATTATTATTCTCAATCAAAGTAGAAAAGGCATATCATTAGGATCAGAAGAAACACTCTTAGTAGCAAATAATTTCATAAGTTCATCCATCTTTCCACTCAAAACATTAATTTCTTCTATCGCATGCACTTTTTTATTAGTAGATCTTTCAGTGTGCCATTGAGAATAATTAACCATAATATTATCTAGGAGTTTAGTAGCTTCTCCTAAAGTGATTTCCATAAAAGTGCCTCCCGCGGCCGAATCTAAAAGATTTCTAGAAGCAAAATTCAATCCGGCATAAATTTTTGTATAATCATCCACAAATTCAAACCATGCGTAGGGCAATTACGTATCATTAATTTCATCCTCTCCCAAGCTTGTGCAACATGTTCATGATCAAGTTGCTTAAAATTCATAATATCGTTTCTAAGAGAGATGATCTTAGCGGGAGGAAATACTTAGAGATAAAAGCATCTTTGCACTTATTCCAAGAATCAATACTATTTTTAGGCAAAGACGAAAACCAAGCTTTAGCACGATCTCTAAGTGAAAAAGGAAATAGCTTCAATTTAACAATATCATTGTCCACATCTTTCTTCTTTTGCATATCACACAAATGAACGAAGCTATTTAGATGGGTAGCGGCATCTTCACTAGGAAGGCCGGCGAATTGATCTTTCATGACAAGATTCAACAAAGCAGCATTGATTTCACAAGATTCAGTATCGGTAAGAGGAGCAATTGGAGTGCTAAGGAAATCATTATTGTTGGTATTGGTAAATTCACACAATTTGGTATTATCTTGAGCCATCGTGACAAGCAAGCAATCCAACACACGAGCAAACAAGAAGCGAACAAAAAGAGGCGAACGGAAAAGAGAGGGCGAATAAAACGGCAAGGGTGAAGTGGGGGAGAGGAAAACGAGAGGCATGGCAACTAATGTAATGCAGGAGATAAGGGTTTGTGATGGGTACTTTGTATATTGACTTTTGCGTAGACTCCCCGGCAACGGCGCCAGAAATCCTTTTGCTACCTCTTGAGCACTGCGTTGGTTTTCCCTTGAAGAGGAAAGGGTGATGCAACAAAGTAGCGTAAGTATTTCCCTTAGTTTTTGAGAACCAAGGTATCAATCCAGTAGGAGGCCACGCACGAGTCCCTCGCACCTACACAAACAAATAAATCCTCGCAACCAACGCGATAAGGGGTTGTCAATCCCTACACGGTCACTCACGAGAGTGAGATCTGATAGATATGATAAGATAATATTTTTGGTATTTTTATGATAAAGATGCAAAGTAAAGAAAGCAAAATAAAAACGGCGCCAGAAATAGCTTGTTGTCGGGAGATTAATATGATGGAAAATAGACCCGGGGGCCATAGGTTTCACTAGTGGCTTCTCTCAAGAGCATAAGTATTTACGGTGGGTGAACAAATTACTGTTGAGCAATTGACAGAATTGAGCATAGTTATGAGAATATCTAGGTATGATCATGTATATAGGCATCACGTCCGAGACAAGTAGACCGACTCCTGCCTGCATCTAATACTATTACTCCACACATCGACCGCTATCCAGCATGCATCTAGAGTAGTAGGTTCATCAGAACAGAGTAACGCTTTAAGCAAGATGACATGATGTAGAGGGATAAACTCATGCAATCTGATATAAACCCCATCTTGTTATCCTTGATGGCAACAATACAATACGTGCCTTGCTGCCCCTACTGTCACTGGGAAAGGACACCGCATGATTGAACCCAAAGCTAAGCACTTCTCCCATTGCAAGAAAGATCAATCTAGTAGGCCAAACCAAACTGATAATTTGAAGAGACTTGCAAAGATAACCAATCATACATAAAAGAATTCAGAAGATTGAAATATTGTTCATAGATAAACTTGATCATAAACCCACAATTCATCAGTCTCAACAAACACACCACAAAAGAAGATTACATCGAATAGATCTCCACGAGAGAGGGGGAGAACATTGTATTGAGATCCGAAAAGAGAGAAGAAGCCATCTAGCTAATAACTATGGACCTGAAGGTCTGAGGTAAACTACTCACACATCATCGGAGAGGCTATGGTGTTGATGTAGAAGCCCTCTGTGATCGATGCCCCCTCCGGCGGAGCTCCGGAACAGGCCCCAAGATGGGATCTCACGGGTACAGAAGGTTGCGACGGTGGAATTAGGTTTTTGGCTCCGTATCTGGTAGTTTGGGGGTACGCAGGTATATATAGGAGGAAGGAGTACGTCGGTGGAGCAACAGGGGGCCCACGAGGGTGGAGGGCGCGCCCAGGGGGGTAGGCGCGCCCCCTACCTCGTGCCCTCCTGGTTGATGTCTTGATGTAGGCTCCAAGTCCTCTGGATCACGTTCGTTCCAAAAATCACGTTCCCGAAGGTTTCATTCCGTTTGGACTCCATTTGATATTCTTTTTCTGCGAAACTCTAAAATAGGCAAAAAACAGCAATTCTGGGCTGGGCCTCCGGTTAATAGGTTAGTCCCAAAAATAATATAAAAGTGTATAATAAAGCCCAATAATGTCCAAAACAGAATATAATATAGCATGGAACAATAAAAAATTATAGATACGTTGGAGACGTATCAGCAACCAATCCACCCAGATGTGTATTTAAGTAGCCACCTTAAGTTAACCATTAATATCTCTCACATCTGTCATGGATACACTCAACCAATCAATGTCTACGAGCATAGCATAGCAGTAATAGCATAACGTAGAAGTAACTCCCAGGGTTTGATAATAAAGGGCAATAGGTTCTACCTCATCATCTACTTCCCAATGCCCACATATTAATCAGATCCTACTCATGCAATGTTGGAGGATTGGAACTAATGCATAAAAACTACGTAATAAAGGGGTATGATCAAAGTGTTACTTGTCTTGCTGACGATCTGCAAACCCTAGAGACTCGTAGTAGCACGATTCGCACTCCGGAAATTCTATCGCAAACAAAAAATAGCATACATAAGCACTCAAGCATAGATGCAAGGGTAAAACTTAGATAATAAAGATCAAACTAAAAGTTCAACGGAAGTGCTTCGATTTACAAAAAGAATCAACCAAATCAGAACTACGAAACTCAAACTGTGTTCAAAAGAAATTCGAATTCAAATCTGCTTGAAACCAAAATTTTAAATTGTCAAAACAATGTTCAAGTTGGTTAACTGGAAAGAGGGGTTCGGGATGGAGATTTTGGCGTTGGTTACACTGGATTTGGACGAACGGTTAAAAATTTACAGGGGTTTGAAGATCAGGGGCTAATCTGCGATAAAAAATCATGGATAGGTCCCTGGCGAAAATAAAACAGAAAAAAGAAAAGTCTATCGGATGAATGTCCGCTAACAGAGACAAACGAATGAATTCGTTCGTTAAAACGAACTAACGGGTGAACATTCGCTAATTAGCGAACTGAACGGAAAAATAAACTGAGAAAAGCCTAAAAAAACCGATCTAGGTTTTACCTAAAATAGGCAAGAAAAACCGGCGGATCGGCGGCGGTTTCCGGCAAGGCGGGCTCCGACGAGGTGGCGGCTTGGGGTTGCGGGTGGCGGCTATGGCGGCGGCGGGGGAAGACGAGGGCAGAGGGGGCCGGGGCCGGCCCTTTTAAAGGGGGGGGGGGCATCCCGAGGCGGTGGCGGCGTCACGGAGTCCTTCGGGACTCCGGCGGCGTGTCCGCGCTGGACTCCGAGCGGGAGAGGGCGGTGGCGGCGCGATGGGCTTCGGCCTGCTCGGCTGGGCCGTTGGCCCAGTCGGGCGAAACGTTTTTTTAAACAATTCCGCCGAAGAAAATCCTAAATAATATTTTTTTCTAAAAATGCCAAAAAAAATTTCACCGTCTAAATAAAATATTTAGAACAAAGTGAACATTTTTCTGGCCTAAAAATGCAATTTTGAAAAATTCATATTTTTTTATAATTCAAATAAAATCTCAAATAAAATCCAAATAAAATATTTATTTGATTTTAATATTTTCCTCCAATATTTCTTTTATTTTGGAGAAGTCCTTTTATCTCCTCTCTTTTATTTTTATATTGGAAATATTTCAGATCGAAAAATATTAAAACCAAAATGATCCTATTTTCAAATTTGAGAAAAATTGAAATATGAAAATAAATGAAATCCCCAACTCTCTCCGTGGGTCCTTGAGTTGCTTAGGATTATCTAGGATCGCAAATGAGATGCAAATGAAATATGATATGCATATTATGACCTATTCATATTCGAAATTGAAAATTTGGGATGTTACACTAAAGATGAAGGTGTTGTCGGTCTTTCACTTGTGTCATCCAACTCCTACGACATATTTGACTCACCAAATGAAGGGATTGGAAGATGCTTCATGGCTAAAGGCCCCATGGTATCACACCCCGAGTATGTTGATTTCAATAATGATGAAGATGATTTGCTAGGTGATGATGATTTACTTGTTGACAACACTAGTGATGAAAACTATGATGGAGTTGCTATTAATCATGCTAATCAAGATGAAACAAATGACAATGATAAGAAGGGGATTGAGTGTCTAGCTAAAGAACTAAACACTCTTAAGTTAGCTCATGAGACTACCTTAGAGGATCATCGAAAGCTTTTAAAGACTCATGAGAAGCTACGCTTTGAGAAGCTCAATTTAGAGCAAGAGCATGGGTTCTTAAAAGCAATCAATGATGATCTTTGAAAGAAAAGTTCTTCTTACATTGCCAAGCATTTACTCTTGTCTACTTACATGCCACAAGTAAAATCTAGCAACAAGAGCAAGAAAGATTGTTCTTCTAGTAGTAACAATAATCATGCTAAATCCAATATTGTTGCTTCTAGTAGTTCTCTTGATTCCACTAATGATTCTCTTAGCCAAGTTACACTTGAGCAAGAAAATAGCCTGTTGAAGGGAATTTTAGAGAAAGGTGTTTACAAGATCCTTGCCGGAAGTAAGCAATTTGAGGAAATTATACGCAAGCAAGGAAGGCACGTGAAGAATCAAGGTGTTGGTTTTGAACGCAAGTTCAATGGCAACGGAGTTGAGTGGGAAGAAGATTAATACCCCAAGACGAAGTTTGTTCCTCAACAAGAGAAGTATGACCCCACTTCTTTCAAGGGAACACAAGCTCACGATGATCTTCCACCACAAGACCACAAGAAAAAAGGCAAGGACAAGCTACAAGAGGAGATTGATGCATTTGAAGAAGCTCGTAAGGCCTTGGTCAAGTGGGTTCCCAAGACTACATCAAGTTCTACTTCATCAAATACGACTACAACTCCAAGGATTCCCATCAAGTTCATGTGGGTCCCAAAGAAGAAGAACTAGAGAGTTCATGAGGGTCACTCCGCCAACATACTTCATTCATATTCATTTTGGCAAGGACAAGTGCAATCAACTTCACTAGTTCAAGGAGTCAGAAACCCTCTTGTTGGTAAGTCAAGGGACAGGTAACGTAATGCCTTCATGGACGTCATCATATATGTACTTCACTCTATGTCTATGGATATCCTTGTTTGTTCCTTGTGGGACTAACCCATGTAGGTATTGAAAGTGAAACTCACACTACTGCAGGATACTGCTAACGCGACACTATGATCAGAGACCCTTTGCCGAAACTGTGTGCAATGCAATAATCGCAAACGATGGTGTAAAAAAACAGTTAAAAAAGGTGCAAAACATTGGCGATGGCGGAGCCATCAAACACGGTTCAGATTTTAGTTGCGTGTGCGATGCGGGACACACGGTTAATCCATTCGAACTGTCTGCGATGAGGCGGAACAACAGAAATGAGCAGCCATAACAATGTGTGTGTGATGCAGGACACACGGTTAATCCATTCGAACTGTTTGCGATGAGGTAGAACAAGAGAAACGGGTAGCCATATCAATGTGTGTGCGATATACAGCATACGGTTAACTCGGACGAACTGTTTTCGATTAGGGAACACAACAGAAATGGTTCAACTTAACAAGATGTGCGTGATATGCGGCATACAGTTCACAAGGATGAACTGTTTGCGATGAGCCAAAAGAACACAAACGAGTCGTGTAAACAAGATGTGTGTGATACGTGGCAAACAGCCGACTCGGATGAACTGTTTGCGATGAGAAATTACAACCCAGACGGTCAATACAGTTACTTCGTGTGCGATTCTGTGTGTACAAACAACTTTGAAAATGCGAACTAGTTGCTTGCGGTGGCGGAGTATCGCACACGATGCGTCTGCGAGTACTCGTGTGCGATGATTAGTATGTTACACATACGTTTCCTTATGTTAACATGTGTGTGAATTTGCAATATGGACAGTTAATATGCAAATGCCTTCTGGACATCGGGCACACGCTTAAACTCAATGAACTGTGTACGATACTAATACTTTCCATGAAAATTTATGAACTTGGGTAACAACATTTGAGTAACATATATATAGTGGTTACACTATTCGACAAAAGGAGGATCTTCGTAACACGGTTTTGACAACCATATCCATATCTACATACTTAACATAGTAACAACTATCACATTTTAAGAGGCTAAGGGCCAACAACCATATGGTCCATATCTACATACTTAACATATATAGTAACAACTAGCACATTTTAAGAGGCTGAGGGCCAACAACCACAACTATCCACTGGAAGCAGCTTGATCACGGCGACTCGGCATCTCGTCAATGAAAAGGAAGAGCCCTCCTGTGCCTTGGTAGAGCATGAGTAGAACAGTGTCTCCAATTTTCCAATATGGATGCATTGCCACGAGAAGCGAGAACTTGTTAATTTGAATGGTTCCATTTCTGCGGGAAATGCAGTACCTTGCAATCACTTTGGCGTTATTAGCAGGCACAAGTGTAATTCGACCACGCCGGGAAATCGATCCAGGAACTGCTATAGGGGGCAATTTCTGTTGACATGTAGAATAAAAAACAATTGTAACATATCGTTGAAGATATATATAGTTTATGAGCATCAACATTAAAATAAGACTTTTTACCAGCGTTTTGTGCACACAATTGGTCTTGTTCAGTGTGTGCACCATAGGTCTAATTAATCCCATCCAAAATCCAGCATTCATACGCTGTGCTATCTCTGTCAGATTATCAACAAAGTTTATGACATGCTTCAAGTCCTTCCAGTGAAATTTGGTACGCTTAGTAACATACAGATCGTTCACTATGCATCCAACATATCCTGCTTAAAAGGTGGAAAGGTATTATTTATTCAGAACATGGCAGAAGAATATATAGTGCGCATAAATTGGTAAATAGAATTTGTTACTGCCTAGGAACGGAGTCAGAATATGATATCACAATTGGTTGCTTAAATAGTGATCAATTGGTTGCTTAAATAGTAATATGACAGCATGGAGAAAGTTGAAAGGACACTAACCTCGATCAGACTTTGATCGGCTGATGACGTTGGGGAAGTAAACATCCATGTTAATTAGACAAGGCTGTGGTGCACGCACTAGAATTTTATTGCCATCTTTCAGTTCATAACACTTAGACATTTTTCTCCAAAGGTCCGCATTAAAATAGGAGTGACCATCTTTATCAAGTTTTACGCTAACCGTCATTGTAAATCCATGTTGCGTTGTCAATATGACATCCTGGGAGTCATCAGCAAAGTAAAGCCCAAGATTTCCTTCTACTATTGTTCTTGCAAAGCAAGGGATGTACTGCTTGAAATGAAAATTAAGATCATAAATTAGATATATTGAAATAACAGAGCAAGATGGAAATATGGGAGTAACTGATAGAACAGATCCATATATATATAGATGAAAGCAAAGTACAAAAATATAGAATAAAAATAGATAATGTAACAAAGATTTGATGCAAATATATAGATAATGTAGCAATAGACGGCATATGTTCACAAATTTAGGCCATGCCGACCGTGGTAGGTTGAGATTGAACATACCAAGCGCTCCCTGAAGTCATCCGGAATGGTGAGATAGAACTTCGTTTCTGACTGGCCACGACCACAGTTGCCCGATTTGTGCTCGCACTGTGGACACATGAATGAACACCCACGAATCAGCTAGAACAAAAATGATTCCACGGCGATTTCCGCCGGTTGATTAACAGCGACGAATGGACTGCGATAAGAGATGAGTGAATATTTCGCTAATTAATTTCATTACCTTCTCCATGAGAAAAATCCCCGGCCCAATCCTGCAGAAAACCCCAGTCGACCTGAATCTAGAATGTCGGTGCAGATAGCCGGCAGAAAGCGGTAGGGGCGAAATCTGGTGCCGTTTGGAGCGCGACCTACGCCCGCCGCCAACAGCCGTCGACCTTAGGGTGCAGAGTTGCGAAGGAGTCCGCGGCGAGTGAGTGGGGACAAAGTGGGCGAGGGTTTTGTTTTTTCCTTTTGCATGTGTGAGTGAACACACACGGTTCGCAGAGGCGACGGAGATGAATCGTGTGCGATAGTAAATCACCGGGATTGAATGGGAATCCAAATTTCCTTTGTCCTTCATCCATGATTTTTTTCTACGATGAACATAAACCCTACTAATCATCATGTTCAAATTTGACACTTTTCCGGCTTCATTTACAATATTTAGGGGATTATGTGCATTTTGTAGGCATTAATGCACATAATTAAAATTCAAACAATCGGTGCATGAAAGGGTGCACAAGAACGGTCTGAAAAACCATACTCGTGGTATTTAGTAATTTCTCAAGCCTTTTACAAGGAATGGGTAGAGATTTCAATGGAATGCGTGGCAATAGTCAACCACAAATGCGTCATTTACTGGGTTATCAACTATAGAACAATGAAATATGTGCTTGAAAAACATGACGGCTGGCATGGTGCCATGGTATGGCCTCACCATGCCCTGGTTAAAAGCTAAGAAGGTTTGATTTATGTCGTCATGCACGCCCTTCATAAATCGAACCATCACCGAGGAAGTTCAATGCTTTCGAGAGGGAAATCACCAAGATTGAAGGGGAATCCAAATTTCCGTCCTAGTTTGTCATTCAGTTTTTTTCCAACGATCAACATACCGCCTCAAATGCAATGTGTTCAAATTTGAAATTTTTCCGAACTTATTTACCATATTTAGGGGATCATGTGCATTTTATAGGCATTAATTATGAACATAATTCAAATTCAAACAATCAGTGCATGAAAAGGTCCACAAGAACGGTCTGGAAAACCATGCTCGTGCTATTTAGTACATTCTCATGCCTTTTACAAGGAATGGGCAGATATTTCAAGGAAATGTGTGGCAATAGTCAACCATAAACGCGTCGTTTACTGGGTTAACAACTATACAAAAATGAAATACATGCTTGGAAAACATGACGCCTGGTGTGGTGCCATGGTATGACCTCACCGTGCCCTGGTAAAAATGTCGTCATGCACGCCTTTCATAAAACGAACCATCACCGAGGAAGTTTCATGGTTTCGAGGGGGAAATCACCAAGATTGAAGGGGGATCCAAATTTCCTTTGTCCTTTGTCCACGAGTTTTTTTCTATGATGAACATACAACCTGCAAATCACCGTGTTCAAATTTGGCACTTTTCCGGGTTCATTTGCCATATTTAGGGGATTATGTGCATTTCCTAGGCATTAATGCACATAATTCAAGTTCAAACAATCGGTGCATGAAAGGGTCCACAAGAACGGCCTGGAAAACCATGCTCGTGCCATTTAGTAAATTCTCATGCCTTTTACAAGGAAATGGACAGATATTTCGATGAAATGTGTGGCAATAGTCAACCACAAATGTTTGTTTGTTGGGTTTTCAACTATAGAAAAAATGAAATAAATGCTTAAAAAACATGACGCCTGGCATGGTGCCATGGTATGACCTCACCATGCCCTGGTAAAAATTTGAGAAGGTTTGGCTTATGTCGTCATGCACGCCCTTCATAAATCGAACCATCACCGAGGAAGTTCCATGCTTTCGAGAGGGAAATCCCCAAGATTGAAGGGGAATCCAAATTTCCGTCCTAGTTTGTCATTCAGTTTTTTTCCAACGATCAACATACCGCCTCAAATGCAACGTGTTCAAATTTGACATTTTCCCGGGCTCATTTACCATATTTAGGGGATTATGTGCATTTTCTAGGCATTAATGGACATAATTCAAATTCGAACAATCGGTGCATGAAAAGGTGCACAAGAACGGTCTGGAAAACCATGCTCGTGTTATTTAGTACATTCTCATGCCTTTTACAAGGAATGGGCAGATATTTCAAGGAAATGTGTGGCAATAGTCAACCATAAACGCGTCGTTTACTGGGTTAACAACTATACAAAAAATGAAACACATGGTTGGAAAACATGACGCCTGGCGTGGTGCCATGGTATGGCCTCACCATGCCCTGGTAAAAATTGGAGAATGTTTTCCTTATGTCGTGATGCGCGCCTTTCATAAATCGAACCATCACCGAGGAAGTTTCATGGTTTCGAGGGGGAAATCACCAAGATTGAAGGGGGGTCCAAATTTCCTTTGTCCTTTGTCCACGAGTTTTTTTCTACGATGAACATACAACCTGCAAATCACCGTGTTCAAATTTGGCACTTTTCCGGGTTCATTTTCTATATTTAGGGGATTATGTGCATTTCCTAGGCATTAATGCGCATAATTCAAGTTCAAACAATCGGTGCATGAAAGGGTCCACAAGAACGGCCTAGAAAACCATGCTCGTGCCATTTAGTGAATTCTCATGCCTTTTACAAGGTATGGACAGATATTTCGATGAAATGTGTGGCAATAGTCAACCACAAATGTTTGTTTGTTGGGTTTTCAACTATAGAAAAAATGAAATAAATGCTTAAAAAACATGACCCCTGGCATGGTGCCATGGTCTGACCTCACCATGCCCTGGTAAAAATTTGAGAAGGTTTGGCTTATGTCGTCATGCACGCTTTTCATAAATCGAACCATCACCGAGGAAGTTCCATGCTTTCGAGAGGGAAATCCCCAAGATTGAAGGGGAATCCAAATTTTCTTCGCTCTTTGCCCTGGAGTTTTTTCTACGACGAACATACACCCTACAAATCACCGTGTTCAAATTTGGCATTTTCCCGGGCTCATTTACCATATTTAGGGGATTATGTGCATTTTCTAGGCATTTAGCGCATATAAATCCTATCTAGCTACATGTGCACGGGTGTGATGTGAGGGACGTGGATTGCCATTCGATCGCGACGCATCCTACGGTGCACACGCGCGATCCGCGTGGCTGGGGTTCCAGCCAATCATAACACAACACACAATAGGCTCAGCGCACACTGTTTCCGGAAGCGACGGAGATGAACCGTGTGCGATAATGAACGAGCAAAATTGTAAGGGAAGCCAAATTTCTGTTGTCGTTTGTCGTTGAGCTCTTGAATACCACCGCACTGTACGGCTGCTCGGCCCCTCCATCCTAGAGCTCTCTCCAGGCTTCGTCCATGGCACCGCGGTGCACAGTAACTGGTAAGGAAGCGATGGCATCCTGCCGCGCCGCGTTCCTCGCCGCCCGCGACCGCACACATGGTAAGGAAGCGATGGCATCTCTCCGCGCCTAGTTCATGGCTGCCGGCGGCCAGACAGTTACATGGGTGGACTTTGAGGCTGCCATGGCCAAATGGGTGGCAGATCTAGAGGCAGCCAAAGCCGCACAGAAGGAGCGGAAAAGGAAGAAAGCAGTCAAGAAAAGAGAGTCCCGCCGCCACAAGAAAAAAGAGGTCACACACCATGGTGAGGAGAGCTTGGCGGAGATCGAAGCACGGTGGGCTGCCACCTACAAGGCCGGGAAGGAGAACGCCGGCGTCTAGCCAGCATGCCCTGATGGCAGCATGTGAGAAGTAGGTTAAGTTTGTTGTTTTAGAGCAAATTACCAGTAGTACTTTATGTTTGTAGTATTAACGTACAATGTCGGTAAGAGCATCCTTTGAGGGCTTTGAGCGTTGATTAGCATGTCTGCCTGTGTGCGTTTTTTTGCGTTAATCATTAGAAGATCACAAAACACATGGTTTCTATGCCGTACCCATCTGCGTTTTTTTGCGTTAATGACCCATAAGTCAGTTACCTGTGCGATGTTTCCTAATAAACCAGGCATACCATGGACCAAAAAAAATCAAGTACACGTGTACATTTTTTTGGAGACGGGATCAGCCAACTTTCTTTTTTCTCGCACACGAGTATTTTACGCGCTTCGTATGCATTGTGTGTTTCCCCCGCCCAAGTTTCAAGTTTTGCAGAGAAATTTTCATTAGGCGCAGGATTTCAGAATTTATTCCTCCAACCACGTCTCCAGCCTTAGTAACCCTCCTCCCTCACGCCTCCCCCTGCCGACATCTCAAACAGCCACCGCCGCAACCATAGCTTCAACCACATCTACGTTCTGCTCGGATCCAGTCAGGTAACCCACCAATATCTATCACGTCCCGGCCTGATTACTTAAATGGCGCTTGCGAAACATCCTCATGCCTCCAAATCCCCCCGCCAGGAGTGGATGGTGGTCCATGGCGCGATGGCCGCTGTGTGTGTTGACCCGGAGGAACACCTCGCCTCCACCACTGCCGCCGACATGGTGCAGGCTCTGGCCCAGATGAAGTCCCCCAGCGACTACCCCCCAGGATTTAATAGGTAAGATCTGACCAGCTAAATCTTACCAATACCACTTGCAACGGCTATGATCTGTACGATTGATGTATTAAGCATGTTCGTGCCTTGTTTATTTCAGTACTGCACACTGTGTGATGTCGAAATATTACCGTGTCCAGCTCAATTTCACCAATACCAGCAACAAACTTACAATACATGACTCAGGATATCACTAGAGATGCTGCCCGTTTGCTATTTTTAGTGGATGCTAACCCTGTTGTACTTAACATGCCTGTCCATGTACTTACGCAGGGTCATGTCTTACAGTATTTCACATAATTTGTGCAATTGCAGTTTAACTTCTACCATTTACTGGTTGCCTGTAGGTACACATGTCAGTGGCACTGATCCACGCTTCGACCCGGAGGAATAGCTCGCCTCCGCCGTCGCTGACTTTGGGCGGGCTCTGGCCAAGATGAAGTGCCCCAGCAACTACCTCTCAGGACTTACCAAGTATGTACTCACCAGTTCAATCTTACCAATACCAGTTGCAATTAATGGCTATGTTCTGTATGGTCGATGTATTAAGCATGTTCTAGTAAACATACCTAACACGTTTTTGCTACTTTCCCTACCTTTTTATAGACATCTGGGCCATTCTCTGCTCTGGCAGCACCTGCCTTGTGATGTTTAACTATGCCAATTGCATTTTTATCAGTACCGGTTTCAATGTCTATTAAGCCTATTGCAATTAACAGTTGAATCCATTTTTAAACAGTTGTATTTCAATTTCCACAAACATACAAAACATGACTTAGGATGCTGTTAAGCCTGTTGCAATTAACAGTTGTATCCATTTTTTAATCTATACATTTGCTACCATGCTACTCTCCGCAATGAAGATATGCTAGAGATGCTGCCTATTTGCTATTTTTGTTGGATGCTAACCCTGTTGTACTTAACATGGTTGTCCATGTACTTACGCAGGGTCATAACGGCCGATGCTGTTGTTTGCCGTCGAGGTTAGCTGCATCCCATGTCTTACAGTATTTCACATCATTTGTGCAATTGCAATTTAACTTCTACCATTTACTGGTTGCCTATAGGTACACATTTTAGTGGCACTGATCCACGCTTTGACCCGGAGGAATAGCTCGCCTCCGCTGACTTTGGGCGGGCTCTGGCCAAGATGAAGTGCCCCAGCAACTACCTCTCAGGACTTACCAAGTATGTACTCACCAGTTCAATCTTACCAATACCAGTTGCAGTTAATGGGTATGTTTTGTACGGTCGATGTATTAAGGATGTTGTAGTAAACATGCCTAACACGTTTTAGCTATTTTCCCTACCTTTTTATAGACAACTGGGCCATTACACTACTGGAATCAGCTAATTTGCCATCTGCCAGATCTTTGCCGTCTACTAGCTGACGGCAAAGACGCTCTTTGCCATCAGCTACCCAAAAGCAGACGGCAAAGAAAAGGCTGACGGCAAAGAAGCTCTTTGCCATCTGCCAGCTCTTTGCCGTCTGCCAGCAGATGGCAAAGAATCTTTGCCGTCCGCTGGCAGACGGCAAAGAGTGAGGTGGCCCCCACCCCCCGCTCGTTTGAAAAAATCTTAACGGCCCACCTCTTTGCCGTCCGCTAGCAGACGGCAAAGAGGCAAAAAGGCGGACGGCAAAGGCTGGCAGACGGCAAAGAGGGCACTTGACTAACGGCAGGTACCCCCCGCCCGTTACTCACTTCCTCCTCGCCTCTCCTCCCACCCCGCCGCCGCCGCCGCCGCCCGCCGCGCGCCGCCGCCCCGTCGCCCCCGCCGCCCCGTCGCTCCACCGCCCCGGCTCCCCGCCGCCCGACCGCCCCGTCGCCCCCCGCCCCGGCCCCCCGCCGCCCCGCGCCCCACCGCCGCCGCGGCCCACCGCCGCCCCGGCCCCCCGCCGCCCCGCGCCCCCCGCCGTCCCAGGCCGCCTCCTCCACCGCCCCGCCCCGGCCCCCCCCGCCGCCCCGGCCCCCCGCCGCCCGGCCCCCGCCGCCCGGCCCCCTGCCGCCCCGCCTCCTCCACCGCCCCGCCCCGGCCCCCCGCCGCCCGGGTCCCCGCCGCCCCGGCCCCCGCCGCCCGGGTCCCCCGCCGCCCCGGCCCCCCGCCGGCCGGGCCCCCGCCGCCCCGCCTCCTCCACCGCCCCGCCCCGGCCCCCCGTCGCCGGCCCCTCCCCGACCCGTCGCCGCCCCCCACAATGAGCCCCTCCCTTTTTTTTTCTGTTTTTTGTTTTTCTTTTCTGTTTAGATAAGGTTTTTTAGTTTAAGTTTTTCAGTTTAGAATTAATTAGTTTAGGTTATTTAGTTTAATTAGTTTAGGTTTAATTAGTTTAAATAGTTTAGTTTTAATTAGTTTAGGTTTTTAGTTTAGGTTTAGGTCAAGTAGAAGGGGGAAGAAGAAGAAGAAGAAGAAGAAGAAGAAGAAGAAGAGGAGGAGGAGGAGGAGGAGGAGGAGGAGGAGGAGGAGAAAGAAGAAGAAGAAGAAGAAGTAGTAGAAGAAGAAGAAGAAGAAGAAGAAGAAGAAGAAGAAGAGGAGGAGGAGGAGGAGGAGGAGGAGAAAGAAGAAGAAGAAGAAGAAGAGGAGGAGGAGGAGGAGGAGGAGGAGGAGGAGAAAGAAGAAGAAGAAGACGGGGGATGAGAAGAAGTAGAAGAATGAGAAGAAGTAGAAGTAGTAGAAGAATGAGAAGACCCCCTCACCCCCTCACCCCCTGACCCCCCAACCCCGACACCACACCCCGACACCCGACCCCGACTCCACCCCGACACCCGACCCCCTAACCCCCTGACCCCGACACGACACCCCGACCCCCCGACCCCCTAACCCCGACACGACACACCGACCCCCCGACCCCGAAACAGCACCCCGACCCCGACACGGCACCCCGACACCGACACGGCACCCCACACCGACACGACACCCCGACCCCCGACACGACACCCCCGACACCCCGACACCGAGACCCCGACCCCGACCCCGACCCCGACACCCCGACCCCGAGCCTGACCCGACACCCCGACCCCGACACCGACACGGCACCCCGACCCCGACCCGGCACCCCGAGACCGACACGACACCCCGACCCCGACATGGCACCCCGAGACCGACACGACACCCCGACCCCCGACACCTCCCGAAAAGGTGTTCTTTGGCCTTCCAGAAGCCGACGGGGTCATATATTTGTGAATTATTAGTTAGGTCATATATCTTTCGATTTTGTTATGAAAAACATCATATATAATTGTGGTGATCGGGTAGTTTAAATGTGCAGTTGTTTCATCGCTGCGAGGTTTGGTGTTCGACGACCTCGCCGTGCGTTTGACGAGCTCTACCCCTTCGTTCGTGGGTGAGCACAAATGACATGTCCTCCTCCCCCATTAATTATTTGATCTATTCCGATGAAACTTGATAGCTAGATATATATGTGTCTTGAATCATCAGTATGCGTAACCAATATGTGTCTCCCGTTCGAAAGTGTCATAGTTATAAATATGCATGCATTTGCATATTTATAACCTTGATTCTTTCGAATTGTCCAACGCTATCCATGGACAGCCCGAGTATGTTTAGATTGGGTTCGTTTTCCCATATGCTTTGCTCCGAATCCGACGCATAAATTTCTTCAGTGCCTCCCCTGTTGTTCTCCGGGTACACATCCGCTCTGTTTATTGCAGAGACGTGTATCAGGAGAACAGCGGGGAGGTGCTGCCGAAATTTTGTGTAGGATCCGGGGCATAGCATGGGAAAATGAACCCAATCTAAACATACTCGGGTGGGATTAGGACCTATCATTACCTATTAGAGTGTAGGTTGCATGGACGTAATAAAATTGACAAAGTAGATCAACTGATGAATACATACATGGTGAATTATATATATATATATATATATTTGTTGTGTGTCTAGTAGCTCTGAAAGTCAAGATGAGTGATCGTGCGTGGATGTACACCGGTCACACTGGTCAGAACAAATGGAGCACTGAATGGTTCACAAAAACCAACGGGTTTGTGAGAGCCGCATTTGCAAATGGCCAGAGGAAAACCTGGTGCCCCTGTTTACGGTGCGGCAATTGGGAAAAGAGGACAGAGGCTGAAATGGGCAAACACCTGCAGAAGAGTGGTTTTACGCCCGATTATACGGTGTGGACATTTCATGGTGAGTCTGCCCAACGTGACCGAGCTGAGGTGGATCGTCGTCGCACCGACGAGCATGGTACCGGGATGGAAAACATGGTGCAAGACTTTGATGATGCTCGGGATTCGGACAAGGAGATGGAGGAATCTGCAAAGGCCTTCAATGAAATGTTGGAGTCTTCAAAACGTCCGCTCCATGAGCACACTGAGCTTTGTCAGTTGGATGCCATCTCACAAGTAATGGCTCTGAAGGCTCAGTTCAACTTGGGCAGAGAATGCTACGATGCAATGATGACAGTATTTGGACGCTTTCTACCCAAAGGCCATGTAATGCCTGCAAACCTGTACCAGTCGGACAAAATCCTCCGTGCACTGAAGATGCCCTATGATAAGATACATGCCTGTGAGAAAGGATGTGTCTTGTTTAGGCTTGACTATGCGGACTTGAACTATTGTCCCATTTGCAAGTCTTCCAGGTATGTTGTGGTAGACAACGGTATTTGTGAGAAGACACAGACCAAAATCCCCGTTAGTGTTCTTCGGTATATGCCAATCGTACCAAGACTTCAACGTCTTTTCATGGTCGAAGAGACGGCCAGACAGATGACATGGCACAAAACGGGCAAAAGAACCGAACTAGATCCAGATGGGAATCTGATGATTGTACACACATCGGATGGTGTTGCGTGGAAAAAGTTTGATGAATTACATGGTGACAAAGCGGCAGATCCGAGGCATCCTCGAGTCGGCATCAGCACGGATGGGTTCAGTGTGTTTGGTATGACGGCAGCCCAATACAGTTGTTGGCCCGTATTTGTCTTTCCACTCAATCTCCCCCCCGGACAGATTATGCAAAGAAAGAACATTTTCCTGACGTTGATAATTCCAGGGCCCAACTATCCGGGGAAAAATATGAATGTGTACATGCAACCGCTTAAGGACGAATTGCAAGAAGCCTGGGATAATGGGTTCAAGACATACGATGCCTATAGCAAACGGAACTTCATAATGCGTGTCTGGTACATGTACTCGACGCATGACTTGCCGGCGTATGCGCTATTCGTTGGCTGGTGTGTGCATGGAAGGTTCCCGTGCCCCACATGCAAGGGAGCTCTTGAGTTTCGTTGGCTTCAGGCCGGTCGCAAGTTTTCTTGCTTCGACATGCATAGACAGTTCCTGAATCCTCGCCATAAGTTCAGGAAAGACAAGAAGAACTTCATCAGAGGTAGAGTTGTCAAAAACTCTGCACCACATGCATTGACAGGCCAACAGACCCTGGATCAGTTAAACGCTCTCGAGCCAGATCCAGAGCGTCCAGGGTACTTCAAGGGGTATAATTCTAACCACGCCTGGACTCACAAAACATGCTTATGGGACCTGCCTTACTTCAAAGACCTCCTTTTCCCACACAACATCGACGTGATGCACACTGAGAAGAATATCGCCGAGGCACTTTTAGGTACATTGTTCGGCATAGATGGGAAGTCAAAGGATAATACTAAGGCTAGAGTCGATCTGGAGGCGCTATGTGATAGGCCGTTACAAAACATGAAAGAACCGAAAGGAAAGCAGAACTGGACGAAGCCATAGGCATGGTTCAATCTTGGAAGGCCAGCTATGAGGGAAATTATCTTGGAAGGCCAGCTATGAGGGAAATTATCTTGTGGGTGAAAATGCAGGGTCGACTGGCCTTCGGCCCACGAGAGTTCGGCCCACGAGAGTTCGGCCCACGAGACCCCGGAGGAGCACACGTCCGGATGGGGTACCTGGCCGGATCAGCCCGAGGAGCCGAGTGGCCATGCTGATGATGGCGGGGAGCCAACTGATCTTGAGGAGGAGGGTGGCACCGTCTACCAGCGTGGTGCTACACGGCTCCCGTCCGTGCATGGCGACCCGCGAGCAGAGGTGGTTGATCTTCCCTGATGGGGAGAGGTACGTAAGTGCATTTAATATTTTTGTACCTTCTGCATTCACGTTTCTTCAAATAACTAATGCGTTGGCCTTGTCATGCTGCAGGGGTTGGGACCACCATCATAGTGTCCGCCGGCCCAACTCCGTCCTTGGAGTTCTTTGCCGGCAAAACTTCCCGGGGTTTGTCACGTTGCCTGGTGAGGTCGGCTTCCAGAGCTTGGGTTGAGCTGGGAGCACTACGTGGCTGCCCCGGCCCCGCCGGATGTCATTATCGACGGTGTCGTGTGCGACACGAGGGCAGACATGGTGATCAGGACGTTCTGGGTAATTTCTCCTTTACACATTTCAAAATCTTCAACTAGCTAGTTATTAATTGTACTAATCAATATTGTCTCATTTGATTGCAGACATTCTACAGGTGTGAGGAGGGATACGAGGAGGACAGCGCAAATGTTATCCAGAACGTCTGCAAGCGCCTACTCCAAAACTTACGGCACGAGGCTCGGGTGCAGGCTGTTCGAGACTACTATGCCTTGCGTGGTATCAAGAAGACCAAGCCGGCGTGCCGCGATAAGTTCCTGAGTAAGGAGCAGTACATGAAGGTAATTCTTAAGGCCTTCTACTTAAGTTCCTTCATTTAGTAATTCTTAGCCGTAGCGCTCAAGTTTCTATTTGCTAACTTAGGCGCCTCCGAGATGGTGTGCGGATCGGATGGATTGTTGGGAGGTGTTGGTCGATGAGTGGTGCTCACAAGAATGGCTAGCCCTCCACAACCAGGCCAAGGACAAACGTGCCCAAATGGAAGGTGTGCCACACCATCAAGGCAGCTCCAACTTATATCAGTTCGGGCGCAACTAGGTATGTGGTTTGCTTCATGATTCATGCAATTCATTCATCATGCTAGCTTGAGCCCTTTAATTACTAATTTTCATTTTTTCTCTCTTTCAGGCACGCTACAATAAGGCGGATAAGGTGCCAGAGGTGTACGACCTGTATGCCATGGCCCACACTGGCTCTTTCAAGAAAGTCAAGGCTTTCTCTCAGTCTGACCTCGATGATGCAAACAACTTCACCAACATCTCCTCCCACAACAAGCTCGTGAGATATAGAGATGAGGGGAAGGCGAGGAAAGGGGAGGACTTTAACCCGAGCCAGGGTCCCATTGATCCAGAGCTGGTGATGATATCTGGTGGCGGGAGGTCCCATGGCTCCATAGCCATTGGAGATGGACTTATCCGTTGTCCTAGCACTCTCCCGGAGATCAAGGTGCGCCAGTCGAGCTCCGCTCCTGAGATAAGGCCTCGTGAACGGCCAGTGCAACTCGCCATCAAGGTTAGTGATACGTACTCAGTTATCTTTCTCCATTACATTGTGTGCGCTTCCATCAATGATTACAAATGGTCATGTGAGTGGTGTTGCAGGCTGCTATACAGACTGAGAGAGATAGAACGGAGAAACTTTTGGCGGAGGCGGCGGAGAGGCAGCGGGAGATGGAGGAGAGGACGAGAAAGATGATGGAGGAGGAGAGGGCACGGAATGACATGCAGGCAAGGGCCATGTACGAGCTCCTTGTGGTAAGTTTCTTCTGCAGATTACTTGCTAGTCTTAACATTTGAGTCTCATTACTAACTAGTATGACTCTGTTCTGAAAACCAAATGTGCAGTCTGTGTGCGAGAAGTCCGGTCAGCCCGCTCCGCCGATGCCAGTGATTGCTCCTGGGAGCACGGTGAGTTTAGTTTGAATGGACATTACTTGGTAGTCTTAACATTTGAGTGTCGTAATGCTAAGGAGACGTTGGAAATGATCTTTGGTGCAGCTTAACTCCAGAAACGCATCGCAAGATCCTTCTCCAGGTAGCGGCACTAGCCACCCCGCTCCTACACCTCCCTGATCACGGTAAGTTTCTCTAGTGTTTTGCTTAACAAATGCATAAAGACCTAGACTTAGCTTTATTTCCTCCAATATGCTTACCATAATGACCTAGAGTTAGCTTATTTTCCTCCAAAATGACCCATTTTACCTAGGTTAGCTTATAAATGATGCAGTTCATCAAAGTTAGCTCAAAAATGACCCATTTTACCTAGATTAGCTCCTAAATGATCCATTTTACCTACGTTAGCTTTAAAATGGCCCATTTCACCTAGGTTAACTCCAAAATGACCCATCTTACCTAGGTTATCTCATAAACGATCCATTTCAACTAATTTAGCTCATAAATGATCCATTTGACCTAAGTGAGCTAAAAAACGATCCATTTCACCTAAATTAGCTCTTAAATGATCCATTTCACCTAAGTTAGCTCAAAAAGATCCATTTCAACTAAATTAGCTCTAAAATGACCCATTTTACGTAGATTAGCTCCTAAATGATCCATTTTACCTACGTTAGCTTTAAAATGACCCATTTCACCTAGGTTAGCTCCAAAATGGCCCATTTCACCTAGGTTAGCTCCAAAATGACCCATCTTACCTAGGTTAGCTTATAAATGATCCAGTTTATCCAAGTTAGCTCTAAAATGACCCAATTTACCTGAGTAGCTCCTAGGTTAGCTTATAAATGATCCAGTTTATACTTCTTGTTCTAGTCTTCTTCTTGTTCTAGTCACCTATTTCTAACTTTCTTATTTACCATTTTGCAGATTTCATTCACTTCATGGAAGCTAGCTTGCTATGATGGAGTGCTTGCTTTTCCTTTGATGAAACTTTGCATTGTATCTAGCTTGCTATGATGGAACTTGCTATCTTGATGAAACTTTGCATTGTAATATATATATGGATGGAACAATGTGTATGGATGGAACTTGCTTATGTATGAACAATGTGTATGGATGAAACTGATGTGATATGTGATATGTGATATGAAACTTATGTGCTGGATATGTGATATGGAAATATATCTATATATGTCATATATATTTTCTGTGCAAATTGTGGGATTTAATAAAAAACAGAAAAAACAGCCAATATGCAGGCTCTTTGCCGTCTGCCACCGACGGCATAGAGCTCTTTGCCGTCTGCCGCGGACGGCAAAGAAGCCACGTGGCAGCCAACTGTGCTTCCTGGGAGCTGACCCATTTGGTCAGTTTGCCTACAGTGGCAGATGGCAAAGACTTTGCCATCTGTGGCAGACGGCAAAGAACCTGCACTTTGCCATCTGTGGCAGACGGCAAAGACCAGAGAAATTTTGCCGTTAGCGGCGGACGGCAAAGGTCTGCCGTTAGCCACTTAACGGACTGACAGCGCAATTATTGCCGTCCGCCGTCTTTGCCGTCCGCCGCAAACGGCAAAGAACCTTTGCCGTCCGCCGCCAGGAAGCAGACGACAAAGCAGCTATTTACCGTAGCCTTCTTTGCCGGAGCCTTTTGCCGTCCGCGGCTGACGGCAAAGGTCTTTGCCGTCCGCCTTTCGAGCCTTTGTCGTCCGCCGTGGCAGACGGCAAAGTAGCTGTTTCCTGTAGTGATTATTTGCTCTCCCAACACCAGCCCTGTGATGTTTAACTCTGCCAATTGCATTTTTATCAGTACCGGTTTCAATGGCCATTAAGCCTGGTGCAATTGACAGTTGTATCCATTTTTAAAGAGTTGTATTTCAATGGCTACAAACTTACAAAACATAAATTAGGATGTTGTTAAGCCTGTTGCAATTAACAGTTGTATCCATTTTTTAATCCGTCCCTTTGCTACCGTGCTACTCTTTCGAAATGAAGATATCACTACAGATGCTGCCTTTTATTACCATTTGCTATTTTTGGTGGATGTTAACCCTGTTGTAGTTAACATTGGCTTTCCATGTACTTATAGAGGGCTACAATGGGCGATGCTGTTGTTTGTCGTCGAGGTTAGCTGCATTCCATGTCTTATACACCATCTATTCCTAAATATAAGTATTTTTAGAGATTCCAATGTAGACTACATAAGGAGCAAAATGAGTGAATCTAGATTCTAATCTAAACTATATCTATAATTCTATATACATCCGTATGTAGTTCATATTGAAATCTCAAAAAATACTTGTACTTAGGAACATAGGTAGTTGTATTTTACATCATTTGTGCAATCTCAGTTTAGCTTCTAACATTTACTGGTTGCTTGTAGGTACATATATGAGGGTACTGATCCACGCTTCGATCCCTTTTGCGTATGGCGCAATGAGATATTCATGAACAACCGTCCAGTGAGGAAACTAAGAAAGATTGTTAGGCAAAATAAACGGGTGATTGGAATGAAGCTCTTTATTTACACTTTGTCGAAGACAACAGTGAACTTTAGGATGGTAAGTAATGTGTTGCCTTTTCCCCCTGCCCACAACAAGTTACTCTATTAGACCTCAGTATCTGATATTTTTCTCTTTTCAGTGGTTTCCGAAGCTATTTACTGATGATTACCTTGCAAACTACAGACCGGAGTGGAGGCAACTAAGGTTAAAGTATATAATTCATGCTACCATGATAATGCTCTAGAAGTCTTCCTGAAGGCGGTGAAGGATCGGCGGGCGATCGTCAGAAGGGGTTGAATAAAAGTGGTTCGTGCCTATGGCATGCAGGAAGGCACATTACGGGCATTCCGCTTCTTCAACACCGTCAGCAGTCAAAATGATTTACACTTGTCTCTTCACCTTTACCGCCTTTAAATACTATGGTTCATCATAGTCAATTGCTGCCTAATCGTGTAATTACTGAACATATTGTAGTGGCAATTTTATTTATGGATTCGTTGTTGAACCATTGTGCTGAGAATTTGAATTGCATGATTCATATTTCATAATTTCCAATTCGAATAATAAATTACAGGAAAAAATAAAAAGAGAAAAGACGGTCATGGACCTTTGCAAACTGTTCTGGCAGTAAAAGCGCTTGTGATGGATAGCCCAATGCCACACAGTTTTCTACGTCAAATCGTGTGTGATGTAGTTAATGAAAGCAAACAGTTAACCATGGCAGAGCGTGTGTGATAGTTACACCTTTCACACACGAGCGTATACATAATACTGTATGGGATGTACATACGAACGGAAACGTTTTCCCTGGATTGACTGTGTGGGATGTACATAAGAACAGAAACGTATTCCTTGGATTGACTGTGTGTGATACATATGAACGGAAATGTTTTTCCGGGATTCACCATGTGGGATGTACATACCTACGGAAATGATTTTCTCGGATTACCGTGTGGGATGTACATACCTACAGAAATGATTGGGTTTCGATGCCTCGTCTGATCGCACACGGCCCCAGCCGGTGTGCCAGGAGGGCCTATCCCCGACAATTTCTGGGTCGTGTGGGAAGGAGTCCCCTATCGCCCACACTGACTTGGCGATGATTCCAAATGCCGTCGTGGAAAGGGGTTAAAAACCATTTGTATAGCACCGACGCGCACACGTATCACTCCAAAGGACTGCTCCAAATGATCTACATCAACATTGAGCATCCACATCTTCAACTGAAGTCATCATTGACAAAACCCAAGGTTAGTTCATCCCTCTAAGGGCGGATATCACATCTAGGGGGAGCTTTTCTCTAAGAATTGAGCTAAAACAACTAAAATGGTGTGAACACAACAATGCTTTTGTTGGCGTTCTGGGAACCAGGGTACCCAGACTTGCCTGCCTGCAACCCACGGCGTGGGTCCATCGGCGGCCCGGTACGGCCCGTCTTTAGCACCTTCAAGGCAAGACCCTCGCGAGGGGCCAAGCCTTGCGAGGCAGACGACGCCAAGACCTCCAGAGGGAGCGGCCTCTTCAGGCTGGCTCCTGACACTACAAAAAAATACACTACCGTGATGATACGTGTTTGTCACAGTAGGTCACCTTTCCTGTCATGTCTGTACATCCATGACGATTTTATGACAGAGTCAAGATAGTCATACCTGTGCTATCGTAGAGGTGTTCCATGATAATACCAAAATTATCATCATGGAACTATTCACTTCCATGATGATAAATAACGCGTCATGGAAGTGCTTTCGTCAAGGGTAACCGACACGTGGCATGCACTATAACGGGTCGCCATTAAGCTATCGGGTCCGGTTTTGTATCCGATAACCCGTTAACATCCCGGACCAATGGCAATTTTCCACGTGTAAAATTCTCATTGGCCGAAGGAAACACGTGTCAGCTCGTCATTGGGTCAGATAGGCGCCTATGATATGTCGACACATGCGACGGCCCACCATTGGCCCATTTAGCTTACAAAGGCCGGCCCGTTTGACTTGGTCACAAGTTAGCGGGCCAGCCCATGAAAAGCCTATTAATGGTCTGTTCGCAAATAGCCCATTTTATGGCCCGGTAACTCACGGCTCGTTAGGGCCTTCCCGAAATCGGCCCAACAGCGTCATGTGGACCGTCGAATATAACACGAGCCCATTTCACTTTCGACCCATGCATGGCCCACGACATCTTTCAGCCCATATGACGCCTTTTGTATCTTTAGGCCCTTTAGTGGCCCATGGTGACTCTAGCCCATAATGTACAATAAATTTCTTTGTACCCATTAACGGCCCATGATTCACATGGGCCGTTTCCAGCCCGTGTTAGCTTTCGGCCTACTGACGGCTAATACGTTCTTGGGCTCCTTTCCGGCCCTCGATTACTTCAGGCCCGTTACTGACCTGTTCCCCTAATGGGCCAAATTCGGCCCGTGGCTAGAATCGGCCCGTTTGTGGCCTGTTAAGTCGTTGCGCCGTTTCCAGCCCGTCCTATATTCTGGCCCATTAACGACCCGTTATGCCTATGACAGAATTAAGCCTTTGCTGTCTTCCGGCCTGTTAACGGTCTATTACCGTGCTGGCCGGATACCAATTACGCCCGTTTACGGCCCATGTGGACCCATTTATCCGACGGCCAGAGGCCCACCGATTCTATGGCCCGTTGGAGGCCCATTTATCTGGCGGCCCGTAGGAGGCCCATGGATCCTACGGCCTGTAGCAGGGTCAAGGTTACCACGGTCCGTATATGGCCCATGGTTGTTGCGGCCACTAGCAAACCAGGGAAAAAGAAGACTAGGAAATAAATAAGCCCGAAATTAATGCTAGGCTATTAAGGCGATTGCACAGATTACATCCATTGGGCATCAAAGTTCGCCACCAGTGCAAATGTAGGGAACACCCTACACTATAGAAAAATGGCTTGCTATTTTCTTCAGCGCATGGCTGCACGTTAAGAAAATTTTTGTATCGCAACAAAACAAATTACAACCATAAAACAAAAGGAAGGTTGGCATAAAAGCAAACAGTCTGGCAGATAAATGTGTTGGAAATATGCCCTAGAGGCAATAATAAAATGGTTATTATTGTATTTCCTTGTTCATGATAATTGTCTGTTGTTCATGCTATAATTGTATTAACTGGAAACCGTAATACATGTGTGAATACATAGACCACAACATGTCCCTAGTAAGCCTCTAGTTGACTAGCTCGTTGATCAATAGATGGTTATGGTTTCCTGACCATGGACATTGGATGCCATTGATAACGGGATCACATCATTAGGAGAATGATGTGATGGACAAGACCCAATCCTAAGCATAGCACAAGATCATGTAGTTCGTTTGCTAGAGCTTTTCTAATGTCAAGTATCATTTCCTTAGACCATGAGATTGTGCAACTCCCGGATACCGTAGGAATGCTTTGGGTGTACCAAACGTCACAACCTAACTGGGTGGCTATAAAGGTGCACTACAGGTATCTCCGAAAGTGTCTGTTGGGTTGGCACGAATCAATACTGGGATTTGTCACTCCGTATGACGGAGAGGTATCTCTGGGACCACTCGGTAATGCATCATCATAATGAGCTCAATGTGACTAAGGAGTTAGCCACGGGATCATGCGTTACGGTACGAGTAAAGTGACTTGCCGGTAACGAGATTGAACAAGGTATTGGGATACCGACGATCGAATCTCGGGCAAGTAACGTACCGATTGACAAAGGGAATTGTATACGGGATTGATTGAATCCTCGACATCGTGGTTCATCCGATGAGATCATCGTGGAACATGTGGGAGCCAACATGGGTATCCAGATCCCGCTGTTGGTTATTGACCGGAGAGTCGTCTCGGTCATGTCTGCATGTCTCCCGAACCCGTAGGGTCTACACACTTAAGGTTCGGCGATGCTAGAGTTGTAGAGATATTAGTATGCGGTTAACCGAAAGTTGTTCGGAGTCCCGGATGAGATCCCGGACGTCACGAGGAGTTCCGGAATGGTCCGGAGGTAAAGATTTATATATGTGAAGTCCTATTTTGGCCACCGAAAAATGGTCGGGATTTTTCGGTATCGTACCGGGAAGGTTCTAGAAGGTTCCGAAGTGGGGCCCACCTGCATGGGGGGCCCCACATGAAAGTGGGTAGTGGGGGCAAGGCCCCACACCCCTGGTCAAGGCGCACCAAGATCCCACCTTAGAAGGAATAAGATCATATCCCGAAGGGATAAGATCAAGATCCCTAAAAAGGGGGCATAACAATCGGTGGGGAAGGGAAATGATGGGATTTCTTTCCCCCACCTTTGCCAACGCCCCAATGGACTTGGAGGGCATGAAACCAGCCCCCTCCACCCCTATATACAGTGGGGAGGCGCATGGGAGCAGCACCCCAAGCCTGGGCGCCTCCCTCCCTCCCGTGACACCTCTTCCTCCCTGCTTGCGCTTGGCGAAGCCCTGCCGGGATCCCGCTACTTCCACCACCACGTCGTCGTGCTGCTGGATCTCCATCAACTTCTCCTCCCCTCTTGCTGGATCCAGAAGGAGGAGACGTCCCCGCTCCGTACGTGTGTTGAACGCGGAGGTGCCGTCCGTTCGGCGCTAGGATCATCGGTGATTTGGATCACGATGAGTACGACTCCATCAACCCCGTTCTCTTGAACACTTCCGCGCGCGATCTACAAGGGTATGTAGATGCACTCCCCTCTCTCTCGTTGCTAGCTGACTCCATAGATTGATCTTGGTGATACGTAGAAAATTTTAAATTTTTGCTACGTTCCCCAACAGTGGCATCATGAGCCAGGTTTATGCGTAGATCCTATCCACGAGTAGAACACAAAGTAGTTGTGGGCGACGATTTGTTCAATTTGCTTACCGTTACTAGTCTTATCTTGATTCGGCGGCATTGTGGGATGAAGCGGCCCGGACCGACCTTACACGCACTCTTACGTGAGATAGGTTCCACCGACTGACATGCACTTGATGCATAAGGTGGCTAGCGGGTGTCTGTCTCTCCCACTTTATTCGGATCGGATTCGATGAAAAGGGTCCTTATGAAGGGTAAATAGCAATTGGCATACCACCGTCGTGGCTTTTGTGTAGGTAAGAAATGTTCTTGCTAGAAACCCATAGCAGCCACGTAAAACATGCAACAACAATTAGAGGACGTCTAACTTGTTTTTGCAGGGTATGCTGTGTGATGTGATATGGCCAAAAGGATGTGATGAATGATATATGTGATGTATGATATTGATCATGTTCTTGTAATAGGAATCACGACTTGCATATCGATGAGTATGACAACCGGCAGGAGCCATAGGAGTTGTCTTAATTTATTGTATGACCTGCGTGTCAATGAAAAACGCCATGTAATTACTTTACTTTATTGCTAACCGTTAGCCATAGTAGTAGAAGTAATTGTTGGCGAGACAACTTCATGAAGACACGATGATGGAGATCATGATGATGGAGATCATGATGATGGAGATCATGGTGTCATGCCGGTGACGAAGGTGATCATGCCGCGCCTCGAAGATGGAGATCAAAAGGCGCAAGATGATATTGGCCATATCATGTCGCTTTATGATTTGCATGTGATGTTTGTCATGTTTACATCTTATTTGCTTAGAGCGACGGTAGCATAAATAAGCTGATCCCTCACTAAAATTTCAAGAGATGTGTTCCCCGTAACTGTGCACCGTTGCGAAGGTTCATTGTTTCGAAGCACCACGTGATGATCGGGTGTGATAGATTCTAACGTTCGCATACAACGGGTGTTGACGAGCCTAGCATGTACAGACATGGCCTCGGAACACAAGCAAAACACTTAGGTTGACTTGACGAGCCTAGCATCTACAGACATGGCCTCGGAACACAAGAGACCAAAAGGTCGAACATGAGTCGTATAGTAGATATGATCAACATGGAGATGTTCACCGATGATGACTAGTCCGTCTCACGTGATGATCGGACACGGCCTAGTCGATTCGGATCATGTATCACTTAGATGACTAGAGGGATGTCTATCTAAGTGGGAGTTCATTAAATAATCAGATGAACTTAATTATCATGAACATAGTCAAAAGGTCTTTGCAAATAATGTCGTAGCTTACGCTTTAGTTCTACTAAGATATGTTCCTAGAGAAAATTTAGTTGAAAGTTGATAGTAGCAATTATGCGGACTGGGTCCGTAAACTGAGGATTGTCCTCATTGCTGCACAGAAGGCTTATGTCCTTAATGCACCGCTCGGTGTGCTGAACCTCGAGCGTCGTCTGTAGATGTTATGAAACATCTGACATACACATTTTGATGACTACTTGATAGTTCAGCGTGTGATGCTAACGGTTTAAAATTGTGGCACCAAAGATGGTTTTGAAACGTCACAGAACATATGAGATGTTCCAAAGACTGAAATTGGGATTTTAGACTAATGCCCACGTCAAGAGGTATGAGACCTCTGACAAGTTTCTTAAGCCTGCAAACTAAGGGAGAAAAGCTCAGTCGTTGATCATGTGCTCAGATTGTCTGAGTACTACAATCACTTGAATCGAGTGGGAGTTAATCTTCCAGATGAGATAGTGATGGTTCTCCATAGTCACTGCCACCAAGCTATTAGAGCTTCGTGATGAACTATAACATATCAGGGATAGACATGATGATCCTTGAGCAACTCGTGATGTTTGACACCACGAAAGTATAAATCAAGAAGGAGCATCAATTGTTGATGGTTAGTAAAACCACTAGTTTCCAGAAGGCAAGGGCAAGAAGGGATACTTCATGAAACGGCAAATCAGTTGCTACTCTAGTGAAGAAACCCAAGGTTGAACCCAAACCCGAGACTAAGTGCTTCTGAAATGAGGGGAACGGTCACTGAAGCAAAACTACCCTAGATACTTCGTAGATGAGAAGGCTGGCAAGGTCGACAGAAATATATTGGATATACATTATATTAATGTGTACTTTACTAGTACTCCTAGTAGCACCAGGGTATTAGATACCGGTTCGGTTGCTAAGTGTTAGTAACTCAAAATAAAAGCTGCGGAATAAACGGAGACTAGCTAAAGGTGAGATGACGATATGTGTTGGAAGTGTTTCCAAGGTTGATGTGATCAAGCATCGCATGCTCCCTCTACCATCGAGATTGGGGTTAAACCTCAATAATAATTATTTGGTGTTTGCATTGAGCATAGACATGATTGGATTATGTTTATCGCAATACGGTTATTCATTAAAGGATAATAATGGTTACTCTGTCTATTTGAATAATACGTTCAATGGTCTTGCACCTAAAATGAATGGTTTATTGAATCTCGATCGTAGTGATACACATGTTCATGCCAAACGATATAAGATAGTAATGATAGTACCACATACTTGTGGCACTGCCACTTGAGTCATATTGGTATAAAACGCATGAAGAAGCTCCATGTTGATGGATCTTTGGACTCACTCGTTTTTGAAAAGATTGAGACATGCGAACCATGTCTGTTAGTATATATGCATGAAGAAAGTCCATACAGATGGATCATTTGGACTCACTTGATTTTGAATCACTTGAGACATGCAAATCATACCACATGGGCAAGATGACTGAAAGGCCTCGTTTTCAGTAAGATGGAACAAGAGAGCAACTTGTTGGAAGTAATACATTTGATGTGTGCAGTCCAATAAGTGCTGACGCACGCAGTGGATATCGTTATGTTCTTACTTCACATATGATTTGAGTAGATGCTGAGAATATTTACTTGATGAAACACAAGTCTGAATTATTGAATGGTTCATGTAATTTTAGAGTGAAGTTGAAGATCGCCGTGACAAGAGGATAAAATCTCTATGATATGATCATAGAGATGAATATATGAGTTACGAGTTTGGCACACAATTAAGAAATTGTGGAAATTGTTTCACGACTAATACCGCGTGAACACCATATTGTGATGGTGTGTCCGAACATCATAACTGCACCCTATTGGATATGGTGCCTACCATGATGTCTCTTATCGAATTACAACTATCGTTTATGGGTTAGGCATTAGAGACAACCGCATTCACTTTAAATAGGGCACCACGCAATATCGTTGAGACGACACCGTATGAACTATGGTTTAGAGAAACCTAAGCTGTCGTTTCTTAAAAGTTTGGGGCTGCGACGCTTATGTGAAAAAGTTTCCGGCTGATAAGCTCGAACCCAAAGCGGATAAATGCATCTTCATAGAATACCCAAAACAGTTGGGTATACCTCCTATTTCAGATCTGGAAGCAAAATTGATTGTTTCTAGAAACGGGTCCTTTCTCGAGGAAAAGTTTCTCTCAAAAGAATTGAGTGGGAGGATGGTGGAGACTTGATGAGGTCATTGAACCATCACTTCAACTAATGTGTAGCAGGGCACAGGAAGTTGTTCCTGTGGCACCTACACCAATTGAAGTGGAAGCTTATGATAGTGATAATGAAACTTCAGATCAAGTCACTACCAAACCTCATAGGACGACAAGGATGCGTACTACTTTAGAGTGGTACGTAATCCTGTCTTGGAAGTCATGTTGCTAGACAACAATGAACCTACGAGCTATGGAGAAGCGATGGTGGGCCCGGATTCCGACGAATGGCTCGAGGCCATAAAATCCGAGAGGATCCATGTACGAAAACAAAGTATAGACTTTGAAAGAACTACTTGATGGTCGTAAGGCTATTGGGCACAGATGGATTTTAAAGGGAAGACAGACAATGATGGTAAGTGTCACCATTAAGAAAGCTCGACTTGTCGTTAAGATGTTTTCCGGCAAGTTCAAGGAGTTGACTGCGATGAGACTTTCTCACTCGTAGCGATGCTAAGAGTCTGTCAGAATTATATTAGCAGTTACTGCATTATTTATGAAATCTTGCAGATAGGATGTCAAAACATTGTTTCCTCGACGATTTTCTTGAGGAAAGGTTGTATGTGATACAACCAGAAGGTTTTGTCAATCCTGAAAGATGCTAACAAGTATGCAAAGCTCCAGCAATCCTTCTAAGGATTGGAGTAAGCATCTCGGAGTTGGAATGAACGCTTTGATGAGATGATCAAAGATTTTGGGTTTATACAAAGTTCATGAGAAACTTGTATTTCCGAAGAAGTGAGTGGGAGCACTACAAATTTTTTGATGAGTATATGTTGTTAACATATTGTTGATCAGAAATGATGTAGAATTTCTGGAAAGCATCCATGGTTATTTGAAAAGTGTTTTAATGGAAAACCTGGATTAAGCTACTTGAACATTGAGCATCAAGATCTATAAGGATAGATCAAAAACGCTTAATAGTACTTTCAAATGAATACATACCGTGACAAGATTTTGAAGGAGTTCAAAATAGATCAGCAAAGAAGGAGTTCTTGGCTGTGTTACAAGGTGTGAGTATTGAGTAAGACTCAAGACCTGACCACGGCAGAAGAAAGAGAAAGGACGAAGGTCGTCCCCTATGCTTTAGACGTAGGCTCTACAATATGCTATGCTGTGTACCGCACCTGAAGTGTGCCTTGCCATGAGTTAGTCAAGGGGTACAATAGTGATCCAGGAAGGGATCACATGACAGCGGTCGAACTTATCCTTAGTATCTAGTGGACTAAGGAATTTTCTCGATTATGGAGGTGGAAAGGGGGTTCGTCGTAAAGGGTTACGTCGATGCAAACTTTGACACTAATCCGGATGACTCTGAGTAGTGAACCGGATTCGTATAGTAGAGCAGTTATTTGGAATAGCTCCAAGTAGCGCGTGGTAGCTGCATCTACAAGATGACATAGAGATTTGTAAAGCACACACGGATCTGAATGTTGCAGACCCGTTGACTAAAACCTCTCTCGTAAGCATAACATGATCAAACCCTAGAACTCATTGAGTGTTAATCACATGGTGATGTGAACTAGATTATTGACTCTAGTAAACTCTTGGGTATTAGTCACATGGCGATGTGAACTTTGAGTGTTAATCACATGGTGATGTGAACTAGATTATTGACTCTAGTGCAAGTGGGAGACTGTTGGAAATATGCCCTAGAGGCAATAATAAAATGGTTATTATTGTATTTCCTTGTTCATGATAATTGTCTGTTGTTCATGCTATAATTGTATTAACTGGAAACCGTAATACATGTGTGAATACATAGACCACAACATGTCCCTAGTAAGCCTCTAGTTGACTAGCTCGTTGATCAATAGATGGTTATGGTTTCCTGACCATGGACATTGGATGTCATTGATAACGGGATCACATCATTAGGAGAATGATGTGATGGACAAGACCCAATCCTAAGCATAGCACAAGATCATGTAGTTCGTTTGCTAGAGCTTTTCTAATGTCAAGTATCATTTCCTTAGACCATAAGATTGTGCAACTCCTGGATACCGTAGGAATGCTTTGGGTGTACCAAACGTCACAACCTAACTGGGTGGCTATAAAGGTGCACTACAGGTATCTCCGAAAGTGTCTGTTGGGTTGGCACGAATCGAGACTGGGATTTGTCACTCCGTATGACGGAGAGGTATCTCTGGGCCCACTCGGTAATGCATCATCATAATGAGCTCAATGTGACTAAGGAGTTAGCCACGGGATCATGCGTTATGGTACGAGTAAAGTGACTTGCCGGTAACGAGATTGAACAAGGTATTGGGATACCGACGATCGAATCTCGGGCAAGTAACGTACCGATTGACAAAGGGAATTGTATGCGGGATTCATTGAATCCTCGACATCGTGGTTCATCCGATGAGATCATCGTGGAACATGTGGGAGCCAATATGGGTATCCAGATCCCGCTGTTGGTTATTGACCGGAGAGTCGTCTCGGTCATGTCTGCATGTCTCCCGAACCCGTAGGGTCTACACACTTAAGGTTCGGTGATGCTAGAGTTGTAGAGATATTAGTATGCGGTTAACCGAAAGTTGTTCGGAGTCCCGGATGAGATCCCGGACGTCACGAGGAGTTCCGGAATGGTCCGGAGGTAAAGATTTATATATGGGAAGTCCTATTTTGGCCACCGAAAAATGTTCGGGATTTTTCGGTATTGTACCGGGAAGGTTCTAGAAGGTTCCGAAGTGGGGCCCACCTGCATGGGGGGACCCACATGAACGTGGGTAGTGGGGGCAAGGCCCCACACCCCTGGTCAAAGTGCACCAAGATCCCACCTTAGAAGGAATAAGATCATATCCCGAAGGGATAAGATCAAGATCCCTAAAAAGTGGGGATAACAATCGGTGGGGAAGGGAAATGATCGGATTTCTTTCCCACACCTTTGCCAACGCCCCAATGGACTTGGAGGGCAAGAAACCAGCCCCCTCCACCCCTATATATAGTGGGGAGGCGCATGGCAGCAGCACCCCAAGCCTTGGCGCCTCCCTCCCTCCCGTGACACCTCTTCCTCCCCGCTTGCGCTTGGCGAAGCCCTGCCAGGATCCCGCTACTTCCACCACCACGCCGTCGTGCTGCTGGATCTCCATCAACTTCTCCTCCCCTCTTGCTGGATCAAGGAGGAGACGTCCCCGCTCTGTACGTGTGTTGAACGTGGAGGTGCCGTCCGTTCGGCGCTAGGATCATCGGTGATTTGGATCACGACGAGTACGACTCCATCAACCCCGTTCTCTTGAACGCTTCCGCGCGCGATCTACAAGGGTATGCAGATGCACTCCCCTCTCTCTCATTGCTAGATGACTCCATAGATTGATCTTGGTGATACGTAGAAAATTTCAAATTTCTGCTACGTTCCCCAACAAAATGCAGCACCAGAAGTTCAGAAGCTTAGTTCATTTGAGCAGACTATTATGTTTTCATGTTGTATTGTCCGATGGAGCACCATAACCTTCGCCTTCATTTCTCCTAGGCTCCTGAACAACATAGCAAATGTCTGATAGTCTGGTTTCAAAACCATGCATATCTTGACGACATCGAACAATGTCTGTCCTTGTTTCACAAAGGGTCTCTGTTAGGGAATGGACTTGTGTCTGGAGCGCAGATATAACATTGTTTTGAGCTTGCATATCTTGATCATGAGGCAGTTTGGACGAGGTTGCCTTAACAACCAACCCAGTATTATGCAGGAACATGCTTTTGGCACTGTTAGTGGACAGGTACTGACCCACTGCAGCAGGAGGTGACATTGCGGTTATAGTTTCCTCGTCACCTTCAGAAGGTGGCAGTTCCACCATTTTTTCCATAGCTTGTTGTAAAGTTGAGTTTTTTACATTAGTAGTACCAGAACAGATGATATTAAGGAGGCAGCAAAACCAAACAAAATAGCTTTGGTCTATATACAGAACTTATTACGGTGAACCTGTGTAAAATATTAGTTGTATTTTATAGCAAAGTACATAATAAAACCAGGTTCCAAACATATGACCATGTACCATGGCTAATGTATTGTCTATTTCTTGACATTGTATTGACAGCTAAGGATAAAGAGACAATGTCTATAATATGGTAAGCATAGTATGACATCAGTCATATCACAAAACAACTAAGAATAGACAAATAGGAAATTGTAACGTTGTGTGGGAAAGTCCAGCACGGAACTAGATTACATATCAAGATCAAAGGAACATCACTCCTCTCTTTTAAACCTTGTAAGGTGCAATGATACACTAAGACAATTGTGTATAAAATTGAAAAGAGTAATAGACATTGGCTGCAAACCATGCAGTTCAATGCACAAGTCAGAGTAAGTAGTAGTTAAAAGGCATGAGGATTAAGGACTTACAATAGCGGCTTTGACTGGTGTAGTCATGCCCTTCGTCTTGCTGGTGTGACAGTCCTTGAAGATTTCCACAACATTTTGTTCATGTATTTTTTGGTCCTTGCGGGCTTTCCTCTGCATTTGGAACAAGTCAATATAGATCTGATAATATGGTACAACGAAAAGAGTGAAACAGCAGCTAATTACAAGAGCCTCGCAGTGTGCAATATAGCTACGAGATCCTGTCGTGTGTTAGAATTTCACTTTCGTACAGTTGGCCTTGTTCTTTGCACAGTTCACCTACAAGAAGATAGATTTGTGAGGCACATGCGTAAATAGGAGTTCAACATGTGATCCAATCACATACATATAATGTACCTTACACTTTGGATTAGACCAGTGTTTAACGAGGCCTCTCCAGTCTTCATCCGATATATTTTCCACTTGAGATGTTTGGGCAAGTTCACAGTTAGCCTTGCCTTCAAATTGAGTTTTCCTCAAGTTATACCGATACTGTCGTAGAACATACTCGAAATCATGGGTGCAAGCTTGTCTGGTTGCATCATCTTGGCTATCCAACTTGAACCTCATCTGTTGAAAATTATGGAAGTCTCATTGTCAGCAACCTAGAAAGTATGGGACAGAGCAAGATGATATTACTAGTTTCCGTACATAACCATACTTATAGATAAATGGTCGAGGAAGGTGTTGAACTAGGTTTCGTCTTTGCCATTCCTGTACTGAATCCATGTTAGGAGGATACGTACATGACACCTAATGGCATCCGCTGCCTCTAATACTAACTTGGCTGACTCTGTAGCATCACGTGGCCTTTTTAAACTTGCCTCAAAACGGATCTCCAATCTTCCTCCTCTAGATTTAGTTAACCTATCGAGCATTAACCCTGATGTTTGTTTCCTCTTGCGCCTAGGTGCTAGTCCAATAATGAACATAGGAAGTGTTAGTGTACATCAAACTTTGAGACTTCATATAAAGAAGCATGCAACTGTAACTTGACTCCAGCAACTACCTTCTTGCTGTTGAAGCTCACATAGTTCATCTGATCTTGCCAACTCGCCTTGTGTCAAGAGTGCGTCAGAAGTAGTGTCAGGTGGCAAGGGAGCTTGGGAACGTGCTGCTAGCTGAGTTGCCGAATGAGTAACTCGTGCAGCTGGTGGTACTGTGGAAGGTGTTGCAACAACTAGGGCTGTCTCTGCTTATTTGGTGGCAGCTATTGGTTTCTATTTGGCTTGTTCTGCAGCTCGTGTAGCACAGGATACCCCATTTGTACAATTTTCTGCTGGACTTTAACCTTCTATTGCACAATCAGTACCAGTAGAATCTGCAGGATTCTTCCGCTTCCATTTCCGTGTGTCCTTAGTACTAACACCATCCCCTATTATTCTGTGTTCCTTCCTCTTTCTCTGTGCCATGTTAAGTCAAGCCGACAAGAAGAAGGAATAACAATTTAGTTCTTCAGAACAAATTGATGCGTGATACAGACGATTGAACTGAACTTTGATGTTAGACAACCACATGATAGGAGGATGTAATATGTACGAAAAATAGGACGGCATGAATAAAAATTCGTTTTTCATAACTCATTGATGCAGGATGCTGATGAGCACTACTTTAATGTAAGGCGACCGCATGATACGACGATTGAATGTGTAAGAAAAAAGGACAACATTGCATATTCATAGCTATGATGTGTAAACTAAGCAGAAGGCATTTCAACAAATTAGAAGCAATGAAAGCTAGACACCATATGAAAGAAGCAATGAATATCACTCTACCAAGTTAAAACTGTCTCGTCATATGTGTCATTTCAACAAATTAGAAGTAGTACAAGCTAGAAAAGAATGCGAGATGTAACCTATATCACACTCCCCAGTCAAACGTGTCTTATGATAAGTGATTGTTGCAGGTTACACAATAGTAGTACTTTGATGTAAGAACATGGTGTGATAGACAGATATTGTATGGTCTGGAAAGAGGAACACCTGTCTTATTTACAAGTATAATGTGTAAAGTAAGCAGATGGAATTCAACAAAATTAGAAGCAATACAAGCTAGACATCATACATAACATGCAACCACATATAACAGTGCGAAGTTAGAGGGAGCACCTGTGATGGTGCACTAGGGGAGATGTGCTCATCATCAACACAGCTACGTTGAGTGCCTATGCATGTGTTGTCTTGAATATCATCTTGGGCGTGGAGGAGTAGAATCTGTAGAGGCCCTTCGTTTGGAAGGAGCACCTTTATCCGCCGCCTTGCTAATTTCTTTCCACTTTATTGATTTTGAATTGTCAAGTAAAACCGACAAGAAAAGCAAAAAAATTCAAACTTCAGAACTCATTCATGCATGATACTGACAATCACTACTTTGATGTAAGGCAAACACATGATACCAGGATGGAATATGACAAAAAACAGGACGACATGGCATATTTACAACTGTTTGTGTAAACTAAGCAGAAGCCATTTCAACAAATAAGAAGCAATGCAAGCTAGACACCACATGAAAGATGCAACCAATATGACTCTGCCAAGCGTCCCATCATAAATGGCATTTCAACAAATTAGAAGCAATGCATGCTATAAATCATATTAAAGATGCAACTAATATCGCACTGCATATACTAAAGGTGTATCGTCATATTGATTGATGCGGGATACAATAAAACAATAGTTTTATGCAAGAACATGCTTAATAGACAGATTTACTATGTACTAAAAACAGGAAGGCATGTCACATTAACAGGTATAATGTATAAACTAAGCAGAATAGCACATGCAATTTAACCACATTGTAAGAATTACAATCTAGACACCATATGCAACATGCAACCACATATCACGCTGCCAAGTTAGAACAAGCACCTGCGATGTTGGTGTAGGGGAAATGTGGTAATCAACTACAGAGCTACATTCACTATCTTCATCTAGCCCTCCTGTTTCTTGAGAATCATGTGGGGAGGCTGATGCTGCATTCTTTAAATGAGGATCTTTTCTCACAGTAGTCCACTGGCCTGACTGCCTCATCATAAGTGATTGATGAGGGATACACAAGAATATTAGTTTGATGTAAGAACATGGTTAATAGACAGTTGTACTAGTATGTACCAAAAATAGGAAGGCATGTCATATTCAAAAGTATAATGTGTAAGCTAAGCAGATGCAATTTAACCAAACTGGAAGCAATACAAGCTAGACATACGGCTGGAGTGGTGAGCATGATCATCTAGGACCTAAGAGCCTGGTGGGAGGCGGGCTGCTTCGCCACCATCGTGGCTTTTTAGTTGGCTTCCAGGTGATAAATGACAGGAGACATATGATAGCTCTACGACATTGCATGGCAAACAATATTAGATTCTACTCTGTATGATTTTGTAACATATGAGCACAGGGATGGCTGGGAAATGCAGGTACTCCTCCAGCACACTACCACATGTGGTCCTATCAAAATAACAGTCGACTGAAAATAAATAAGCCAGTCGATTTTTTTATGAACCGTTCGATCTATAAGGAATGGGCGGATGGCCTTCGTCTACCTCCCGCCAGTAACTGTTGACTAACTTTCTCGAACCGCCAGCGACCACCGGCCCAGACCCTTGCCTCCGCCGCCCCGCCCTCCCCTCGACCTCACACCACCGTCATGCTTGGCAGCGCCCCTCGACCATCCCTTTAATCCCAGCCGACCTCCAGATTGGGCGCCAGCAGCTCCTAGGCCACACACACCCCTAAGATAAACACCGAGGCGCTTATTCCCGGGCATAATAGGCAGACTAGCGCCTGTTACGCCGGGGAATGCTTCCTTTAATCAGGAATCAGCTGACTAGAAACTGAAATCCAGGGGGGCGACGGACCTCTAGCTAAGGTGAAATAGTATATGAGGAGAAATCTTGTGCATCGCGAGTTACTAGGAATATCTAGTATCAAGAAGAAGCGGTCAACTAGTGTCTTCTGTTGGATGAATACCGTGCAAGCAGACACGTAAGATTTGCACGAGTAAGGGAAGAGGAGTACCATTTCCTCTTGCCAGTGCTGGGTCCTCTGGATGTCGCGGCGATTTTCTTGGGTTTACCTGGGGAACCGATGTTTTGGAGGAGGGTCGAGCCTTGGACGAACCCATGGCCAAATTGTTGACTCTGTTGCGGTGGCCGTCTGTCAGCCGAGGGGAAGCAGATCCGAGGCGGCGAAGGATGGTGTAGCGGGAACAACTCCGGTGCGGTGGACAGTGGCGAAGTTGCAGCGGCAGCGGTGAGGCGCAGGACAACGTGGTTGAACTGGCTCGGGTACGGACAGCTCAGCCTCGGCTTCAACTACTAGCCATGGAGGGCGTTGCGGTTATGGTTGCGGTGGACGACGACATCGGGGTATCGGCTCCGGCGTGATGGATGAGGGCGGCGGTTGACGGGTGGGATGGGGTGGCAGACGGAGGACGCCGGGGTTTCGCAGCTGGTGGAGAGGTAGTTTTGGCGCCCACGGAGTACGAATGGGCAATCGGACGGGGGGGGGGGGGAGGGGGCGGGGGGAGCTAAGGAAGAACCATGTTTCGGTTTGGGATGCGCTTGTTTTTTGGTTTTTTGAACAGATGGGACGCGCTTGTTTGAAATTTGGAGAAAGTGCAAACTTTGCCCCCCTCTTAAATTTCGGACCTACTACGGGTCGGGGGTAGGATGGTAATACCAGGTGTCCCAAAAAGTGGGCGGGAGCGATCCCGGCCGCGCGCATGTGTGCTTAGGCGGCTGTCGGTGTCAAAACCGGCGGATCTCGGGTATGGGGTCCCAAACTGTGCGTCTAAGGTCGATGGTAACAGGAGACAGGGGACACGATGTTTACCCAGGTTCGGGCCCTCTCTATGGAGGTAATACCCTACTTCCTGCTTGATTGATCTTGATGAATATGACTATTACAAGAGTTGATCTACCACGAGATCGTAATGGCTAAACCCTAGAAGTCTAGTCTGTATGATTATCATTGATTCTCTATCAACTAGCCTAAGCTCGGTTTATATAATGCAACAGAGGCCTAGGATAACAAGAGTCCTAGTCGAATACACCGGTGGGGAGGAGTCCTTGTCTTGATCACCAAGTCTTGGGGAATCTTCCTCGTGTATACATCGGTTGTCCGAACTGGCCCATGAGTATACGGCCATGGGGGTCCTCGGCCCAATCTAACTGATCGGGAGCCGACGTGGTGAGTACCCCCTAGTCCAGGACACTGTCAGCGGCCATTGTGTACGAATGTTTTTCGGAGGCGGTTGCGTGGCGTCTAGATGAAGCTACAAACCTACCCCGGTTTAGACCTTTGGACGCCGGGCCAGTATGTTTCACGGGTCGGAGTTAGAAAAGTAATTTCCTTCTACCAAACATTGGTCTCACACGGTTTCGGGCGAGTAGAGGCTCTTTTGGCGCTTCGTTCGAAATTTTGAAACAAAAGCATTCACGTTTAGAGTACTCTTGAACTTTGAGGATTGACCTAAATAGAGAACGTTAAATTTGACCTTGTATGTGAAAACCTCATTAAATTATGCGCTTTTTTTTTTGAAATTTTGACACTTGAAAATCCTATAACAACGATTATTTTGGAATGGAGGAGATAAGTTTGAATCTATTTTGTACACGACTATATTGCTATTATGTACAAAAGCAGAGCAAAGATTGGTGCCCCCATAATTGAGATATGATTTACAAATTCCATGATATCAAATTCAAATAATTGAATGGACTTCATGTTGAATGCGATTTTTTTAAACCACCTTAAGTTGAATTCAAATGTATGCTAGTTCATAGCTAGCTATTTATAACTATCATTGTGTAACTTTTGTATGTATAATGTGCTTTACACACACAACATGAACTATACTCACATTTATATTCAATTGCTAAAGCGATGCATTGTCTGGAGTTCAAAATACTAACTATGTGGATCAATTATGTCGAATAATAACATAGACATGCTCAAATTCGATAGAATATATATGTTTGATGGATCAATGACCGTTCCTTATGCGAATTGCAAATATCATGATCCCATCCTAATATTTGGATACAATTTATATTTTTAATCAATGTGTACATCAGTCTTTTATGTGTAGTTTCACTCTCTATCAGTGGTCTCTCACACATGCTCACACACTCTCTCCCGAGGTGTCTTTCTCGCAGACATGCTCTCGATATAACCCTCCCTCCCTCTCGTAACCATTTATGACTGTTTTCACTAACCTTTATCACAAGCACTCTTCCTCTCACAAGCATACACATGCACAATCCACATTGACCCTTTCTATATACATAGACCTGCCTACGTGTCTCCCGTACGCACATTATCTTTAGGCATGTCTCTCACGCATTGTCTCCACCTCTTTACCTAATCGACGAGTATGATTCTAGCAGAGCATTCTGTAGGACGCCCCTTAAAGTTAGGTTGGATGAATAGTAATATCAGAGATAAGGGGTTACCTTAGTGCGAGGACCTAGGGTTACAAATCCGAACCGGCTTTGTTAGTGGACACAGAGTCCTTCACGACTCTGCTATCTTTGTCTGGTACGACTAGTCCTCCATGGGTCTCCCTAAATGCGTCACGGGCCGACCAATGTGGCGCAGGACGGAACCGAACCAAGGGCCTCACCTCGGCCCACCAGCCCTCACGCAGTGACACACCCTCTGCCCCCAGGTCTCGTTATCTTCTCACACCCACACATACCAACACAGACATCACACAAATAAATTCTCCTCGTGCCTCTATCCCCCCTTGCATATACACACTCAAGGGCATCTCTCACCGTGACATCATATTCGTCTCTCTCTCTAGACGTCTCTCATTTCTCGTGCTATCTCTCCCACGTCCCCCCCCCCCGCTGGCCCCTCTATCCATGCCTCTCTCGAATACGTAATACACACACATACCTCTCTAGGCCCTGCCAAATACATCAACTACACGTTCACACATGTTACATCATGTACCCCATTGATCTAAAAAGCCCTATCTTCAAATTTATTTCGCATACAACATTCCTTTTGAATAAAGTGTGGCCAAAAAAACTATTTTAGAATTTCTACATATATACAATATTACAAAGTTATATGGATGAGGAGTATGAACGTTAATTTGCATTGCATGGTGCCCACAATGATATTTATTCCGCACTAAGAATTTTTATATTTTTATACTATATATAAAGTTAGTCATAATAAAGAGAAACGAAGAGCATCTCTCTCTCCATCGCATACACCCCCTCTATGCCCCTTTCACGTATGCACACAAACTATCTGTAGGTCCTCTAAAAGTACGCCCCCAGCACATTTCACGCATGTTTCATCTTTCTCTCGCGATATATATAGTGACGATCATTGTATTTGAAGTGAAAGCAAGATACGTACATTGGACTTCAGAATCCACTCATTGCGGTCACCATTTATGTTTTGTGGTTATTATACAGTCACGGGCTCACCGTACAGCTCTGTATTTTCTCAAGACACGACTAGTTGACCAGTTAAACGCTCCACGTGGCACCTCTAGTGTTGCATAGAATTATCTCACTACCATTGGGCCCACCTGTCGGCTTGTATCTACTCTACACTCTTATAAAAAACAGAGTTGGTGATGATGGTGTGCCTGCCATCCTGCAATACAGGCCGTCCGATTTATATCTGACGGATAGGAAGGAAACTATGGCAATTTTGCAAAAAGGTACCCACATACCTCTCCACATTTGCAAATAAGGCCTTCCCTCGTTCATCATTTTCTCTCACAAGATAAACTACTCATACAAATGCATCTTGATGTTACGTGCAACACACAGGCATCTTGCTAGTAAGAATGAAAACAAACGATAAAAAAATATTGGACGGTGGTTCGAAGTCATGACCACGGGCACAGAGGACAAGGTGGCCTTGTATTGGTATTTGGAGCCGTCTGTTTTAACACACAGGAGCTGGTGTGGTGATTGTACACACACGCACGCATGCACACGAACTGCATGCACGCAACACTCACACGAACACATGCAGCCACGCACGCACGCAACACACACACACATACACACGCAGACATGCACGCACGCAACACTCAAACGCACACACGCACGCATGCATGCACACACCACACGACCAGCACATACTCTCACGCTCAAGTGCTCAACCTACACGTGCATGCGCACACATCAGGCCCTGACAAACACACACACAACCAGGTGGTTCCCGCGCACGGGTTGGAGTCTTGTCGCGCCTGCGTAAATTTGTGTTTATCTGACCTTTTTCCTATGCGAACTGACAGGTTGAACCCACAAGGAACGTGGTCAATTTAACTAGTCAACATAGTGCCACGCAGACTATTTGGCCGGTCAACAGAGTGCAATCTGATGCTGAACGGTGAGCAAGTGACCGTATAATCACCGCAAAATGTATATAGTGACTGTAATAGGCGTATTCTGAAGTCTGGTGACCGTATTATGCTTTTCTCTCTGTAAGCCCTCCAAAACTACATCTCTACACGTTCTCGCATGTTACATCTAATAACTATGCAATACAGCACTACTACTACACTCTAACACAATAAATCATATGTGTTTTTAGTTTTACTAGATCTCATATTGTTACTTAATTATTTGGTTTGCATGCATTAAAATGGCCTTTGAAATGTATGGCCAATATCATCTACCCCATGGGAAAAATCCCGCCCTTTCCTGTTTAATCGGGTTTGTATCGATGGATCGTGCAAAACAGCAAAACTATAGTAGTACTACAGTACAAGTAACAGTTCACTGGGCCGCCGTGTCCGTCGTAAGAGTCGAGCACTTGCTTTCTTAATTGTTCGAGTCCCTTTCGCCGACATGTGGCACATCAAGCTACCGGGTCCATGTGCCATACTGAAATACAGTGCAGAGTGATGTCTGGTAGGACTACGTCGGTATTTCCCCAAAGAGGAAGGGATGATGCAGCATAGCAACGGTGGGTATTTCCCTCAGTGATGAGACCAAGGTTATCGAACTAGTAGGAGAACCAAGGAACACTACGTAAACAGCACATGCACACAAATAATAAATACTACGTATTAAAGGGGTTGTCAATCCCTTTCGGGCAATGACACCAGACATTGGCAAACGTATGTGAGAGAGTTGTAAATATTGATAGATCGAACGCCAAATAAAATAAATTGCAGCAAGGTACTTTTGTATTTTTGGTTTAATAGATCTGAAAATAAAAGGTAAATAAAGTAGATCGCAAAGGCAAATAATATGAGAAAGAGATCCAGGGGGCGTAGGTTTCACTAGTGGCTTCTCTCGAGAAAAATAGCAAACGGTGGATGAACAAATTACTTTTGAGCAATTGATAGAACTTCAAATAATCATGACGATATCCAGGCAATGATCATTATATAGGCATCACGTCCAAGATTAGCAGATCGACTCCTGCCTGGATCTACTACTATTACTCCACACATCGACCGCTATCCAGCATGCATCTAGTGTATTAAGTTCATGAAAAAACGGAGTAATGCAATAAGAACGATGACATGATGTAGACAAGATCTATTTATGTAGAAATAGACCCCATCGTTTTATCCTTAGTAGAAACGATACATACGTGCTGGTTCCCCTTCTGTCACAGGGATCAAGCACCGTAAGATTGAACCCACTACAAATCACCTCTTCCCATTGCAAGATAAATAGATCAAGTTGCCCAAACAAAACCGAAATATCAAAGAATAAATACGAGGCTATAAGCAATCATGCATATAAGAGATCAAAGAAACTCAAATAACTTTCATGGATAAAAAGATAGATCTGATCATAAACTCAAAGTTCATCGGATCCCAACAAACACACCGCAAAAAGAGTTACATCATATGGATCTCCAGTAGACCATTTTATTGAGAATCGAACAAGAGAGAGGAAGCCATCTAGCTACTAACTATGAACACGAAGGTCTACGAAGAACTACTCACGCATCATTGGAGAGGCACGAATGGAAGTGGTGAACCCCTCCGTGATGGTGTCTAGATTGGATCTGGTGGTTCTGGAATCTTCGGCGGCAAGTATTGATTTCCATCGACTCCCCTAGGGTTTCTGGAATATTGGGGTATTTATAGAGCAAAGAGTCGGTTCAGGGGGCACCCGAGGTGGGCACAACTCACCAGGGCGCGCCTGTGCCTCCTGGCGCGCCCTGGTGGGTTGTGCTCCCCTCGGAGCACCCCCAGGCGCTTCTCCGACCCATTGGATGTCTTCTAGTCCAAAATAATCCACAAAAATTTTCGCTGCGTTTGGACTCCGTTTGGTATTGATTTCCTGCGATGTAAAAAACATGCAGAAAACAGTAACTCGCACTTGGCACTATGTCAATAGGTTAGTACCAAAAAATGATATAAAATAACTATAAAATGATTATAAAACATACAAGAATGATAATATAACAGCACGGAACAATCAAAAATTATAGATACGTTGGAGACGTATCAGTATCCCCAAGCTTAATTCCTGCTCGTCCTCGAGTAGGTAAATGATAAAAACAGAATTTTTTATGTGGAATGCTGCCTAACAAGTCACCTCATATTCTTTTCTTTATAGCATGGACATTTGGACTTTTATATGATTCAAATCAATAGTCTAGTTTTGACACGAGGACTTAAATACTCAAGCATGCCAAGAAGCAACCATGTCTTTCAAAATATCAACGCTAAAATAAGCTATCCCTAGCCCGTCATGCTCAACCATTGATCCATTCATGAAACACACTCGCATATTAGCTACACCTAATGCTCAAGTACGATCATTGTGCCCCCTAGTTAGTGCTTTATAAGAGAAGATGGAGACTCAAAATAAAAATTGCATAAAGTAAAAGAAAGGCCCTTCACAGAGGGAAGTAGGGATTTGTAGAGGTGCCAAAGCTCAAAGAGAAAATTGAGAGATAAAAACATTTTGAGAGGCATACTTTTCCCAGAAAATGACTTAGAGCTCCCAACACTTTCCATGCTAGATATATCATAGGTGGTTCCCGAACAGAAAATAAAGTTTAATCCTTTGTCAACCATACTTTCACTTTCCATGGCTAGCCATATCCACGGTTGCCCTCCATACCAACACTTTTGACGGGATTTATTATTGGACAACATAAAGTAAATTCATTTTTCATTTCGGGACTGGGCATCCCTAATACCTTTGCCTTACTCTCGTGCAATGACAAGTGAATAAACACTCATCGTAAGAATAACACACTACAGAGATTCGGGTCTATTGCAACAAAATTGTTCGTCGCAATACATGCTGATTTGTGGCGATAAGTACCTATTGCCACGAAACAGCATTCATTGGCAGCCGTTGCGACTGGACACATGGTAATAGGTTATTTCCACAAAAAGCAACTGTGGCAATAAAGAGTGCTATTGCAACAGCCATGTGGGAAGTCGCCACATGTTTTCCCGTGGCAACACTCATCTGATGCCACAATTTTGCTTTGTGAAGATAGCTTTAATGCAACATGTAACGAATCATGGTGACTGATAGCTTGGGGCGATAGACATTTGTGGCAACAACCTATGCCAACGATGCTCGTTTCGTGGTACTGTTCTGTGGCAATAAACTATGGCAACAATCCTTGTTTTTGTGGCATTAGGTATTTTGCCATGAACCGCTACACTTGTGGCATTAAGTTATGGAAACAAATATTCTAGTCGTCGTACACATCTAGCATGGAAAATATTAGCCACCCTCACCACCTCGCGAGAGGTACGAGCACACAAAAGAAAAATTTATTTTGAATATTAGAGATGGCACATACAAATTTGCTTAGAACGGCAAAAGAATACCACATATAGGTAGATATAGTGGACTCATGTGGCAAAACTGGTTTAATGGATTTTGGATACACAAGTAGTGATCATACTTAGTGTAAAATGAAGGCTAGCAAAAGATTGAGAAGCGACCAACCAAGAAACGAATAATCTCATAAGCGAGCATTAAGCATAATTAACGCCGAATAATCCACCACAAGTAGGATGTAATTTCATTGCATGACTATTGACTTTCGTGCTTGCATAGGGAATCACAAACCTTAACACCAATATTCTTACTAAAGCATAATTACCCATCAACATGACTCACATATCACATCATCATATCTCAAAACTATTACTAAGAATCAAGTTTATTTTGTCCAATGATCTTCATGAAAGTTTATTAGTATATCCTTCTTGGATATCTGTCACTTTGGGACTAATTTTCATGTGTTGCTTTTGACAAACTCAAACAAATATAAGTGAAGATCATGAGCATAATTTTTCTTTCTCCCTGTCACAGCCCCAGATCAGCCCTTGTTTGACTTTTGCTTGTTCCTCATGTCATCATGTTTAATTTTCAAAGAAACTTGAAATGGGGATGTTGAAACCCTAGCACCAAATGCATTCAACTAGGTTCAAGTAAAAAATATTTTCAATGAACCCAAATGCCCTTTAGAAAAGTTCATGATTTTTGTTAAAGGTGAAAACCCCTGCCAAAAATGATGCACCTATTTCTAGGCCATCCTGGATTTTGAATTAAATCTTATTGTATTTGACTTTTGGGCATTTAAATGCTATAAATAATTTAAATGTTCAAATAATGTTGGAACTATTTTTGGGCCACTGAAATAATTCAGCAAGTGTCCATGAATATTTTCAGGATTTTAGGAAATGCCTTGGTATTTTTCCTAAGCTCAAAACAGAGGCAAATAATTAGAAAACAAAAACAAATTAGAAAACAGAAGAGGGAGAGAAAGTTACCTGGACCTACCTACTGTGCAGCCCACCTGGCCGGCCCAGCTGGCGGCCCAGCCCACCAGGCGCTCTCCTGTCGCCTTCCTCCTCGCGCCAGTAGGCGAGGGCGCGTGCCCGACGCGCGCAGCTACACGCCGCGGCCACCTCCTCCCTCCCAGCCTGCCTGGCTCCTCCCCGTTGCACCTAGACGGCGCCAAGACACCCCCTCGACGCCTCGACCTCTCCCCCGAACGCTCTCCCCTCCTCTGTTCTTCCGCCCGAACACCTCCGTCGCCGCCGCTCGCCACCACCGCGGACACCGCCATCCCGGCGACGCCCTGAGATGCCCAAGAGCTCCGCCTAGTATCCCTCTTCCTCCTCGTCGAGCTGTGCAACGCCGGACGCCCCCGAGTGCCTCCACGTCGTCGTCTTCAACCTCCCAACGCCGGAGATCCCTCTCGCCGCCCCGCTCGCTCCGGTGCTTCCCCGAGCACGCTGAGGCCACCTCTGCACTCACTGTGAGCCCCTGCGTCGAACCCCCCTCCTCTCTGCTCCGTTTGCTCATTGTAGACGCCGCCCCCTTGCTCACCGTAGCACGCCGCCGCGCGAGCTCGACGCCAGCATCACTCCGGTGACCATTTGGTCACGCGCGGTGCCTAACACACTCACCGCACCTCGTAGCGTCTCGCTAGTGCATCCATTCACCCACTAGCACGCTACAGCAGCAAAACCACCGACGCCCGAACTCCGGCCGCCGCATTCGTGCTCGCCGCCGTCGACTTAGACCACCCCAGCTCCTCCCGCTTGGCCTACTAGATGCGCGCGAGCCCCAGCTACGCGTAGGACCAAACCGCGGTCGATTTGGTCGACCGTGGGCAAATCCCGAGCCCCTCCGCCGTCCCGGGTTTCACCGGCGACGAGCCGTGGACCAAGTCCGGCGGGTTTGACCCAGCTTGACCGGGGTTTGATTTTCCCCCCTGACCCACTGACGTGTGGGGCCAGCCCCTATTAAAAGTTAGTTTAGTTTAAACCTAAAAATAATTAGGCACTGAGAGACTGACACGCGGGACCCACTGGTCAGGTTTGACCTGGACCAGCCGCCGTTGACCTGCTGACGTCACACTGACGTCAGGCTGACGCAGTATAGCATTTTCGGGATTTAAAATAATTCAGAAAATTCCAAAAAATAGTATAAACTTGTAAAAATCATATAAAATCAACCGTAGCTCAGAATGAAATAATTTATGTATGAAAAATTATCAGAAAAATGCAATCTATCCATCTGTATCATTTTCATGCATGTCAAACTAAGTTATACCTGCTGTATAGGTGAAAACATGATAATGCACTATTTGAATTCATAGTTTGAATTTGAATTTGAATCTTTGGTTCAAATCAACTCAAACCATTCTGTTCTAGCTGGCATTAGCCCAAAACACATTCATATTGCCATGTCATAGCATGCATCATATTGTGCATTGCATTGATCGTGCCCTTCTTTGTTTGCCGGTAACCGTCCCCTCTCAGTAGCCGATGCTCCGATGACGTGATCGATGACACCGATGAAGAACTATAATATCTTCAGAAGTGCCAGGCAAGCATAACCCCCTTGTTCATTCCGATACAATCCCACTCTCTCGCTCCTGCTCTCTTTTACTACATTAGGACAACAACGATTCAACCGTTACTTGTTGCGGTAGTTGAACCCCTTATCCTCTGCATGACCTGTCATTGCCACAGTAAATAGATGAAACCCACTAGCATGAGTAGGAGTTGTTTGAGCCCTGGTGTGCCTACTCATTCATGCTTGTTTGTCATGCCTGCTATTGCTTAGAGTTGTGTCAGGTCTGATTCATCGGGGATGAGTTGGAATGGTGATGAACATGTCCTACTGTGTGTGAGCTAAGTGTGTGAACACGATTTGGTAAAGGTAGCGGTGAGAGGCCATGTAGGAGTACATGGTGGGTTGTCTCATTGCAGCCGTCCTCAGGAACTGAGTTCTGTGTTTGTGATCCATGATACATTTACTACCACGCATTGGGCCCGAAACCAATGGACCCTCTCGGCTTCTTAATCACCCTTGTCCTCTGTCCAGGAGTTGCATGTAGTTTCTGGTGTTAGTAGTATGCTGGAGGCCGTGGACAGCGCTGACCGAGGGGTGGGCTGTGATGCGGTAGGCACGTGGCACGGTGTACCGGGCGCCCGTTTGGTGTCTCGGGAACCCTGCACACATCATTCGGGGCCGTATGTGGAAACCTCGGCCGGACTACCTGCGGATGGAACCTGAATAGGCGATAAACCTGGACTAGAGACTTGAGTGTTTAGGTAGGCTGTGGCCGACTCCCTCGCCAGGCTTCCGCTTGAAGGTTGCCGAGGTACACGACGTGTACATGGTGGTAAGTGGCGAGAGTGTGTGTGACGAAGTACACCCCTGCAGGGTTAACATCATCTATTCGAATAGCCGTGTCCGCGGAAATGGACTTCTGGGTTGCCTATAACAGTTCATAGACAAGTGAAAGTGGATACTCTAAAATGCGCAAGATAAGCGTGAGTGCTATGGATGGCGTTCTCGTAGGGAGACGGGAGCGGATCCATAGTGGAGTATTGATATGGTGATTAGGTGGACTCGTGTGCACCACCTCAAAAGAGTTGCTTGCAGTCGTTGTTAGGATAGCCACCGAGTCAAAGCTGGCTTGCTGCAGTTAAACTCCACCACCCCCCTTTGTTGATACCGATGCATATGTAGCTAGTTCTGATGTAAGTCTTGCTGGGTACATTTGTACTCACGTTTGCCTATTTTATGTTTTGCAGAGAGACGCCAGTCTCGCTAGTAGTTTCGTGTGGACTTCGACGTTTAGCTTGATACCTCAGCTACGATCTTGTGCCCTCGGCAGGATCTGGTAGATAGTCAGGCTTCTCAGCCTTTTTCATTTGTAGATGTCTGTACTCAGACATGTTAAGCTTCCGCATGTGCTTTGACTTGTATGCTCTGAATGTTGGGTCATGAGACCCATGTTTGTAATATCTGGCTCTTCGGAGCCTAATGAATAAATACTCTGAGTCGTAGAGTCTTGTTGTGATGCCATGTTGTATTTGCACATATCGAGCATATTGTGTGTATGATTGAAATGCTTGGTATGTGTGGGATCCGACAACCTAGTTGTTTATCCTTGGTAGCCTCTCCTATGGGGAAATGTAGTCTTGTGCTCCCATGAGCCATAGTAGTCCGCTACAGCCCGGTTCACCGGAGTCCTGCTAGCCCAGCACTACTGCTCCGGAACACTTGACTGGCCGGCATGTGTTTCATATCGTTCCTGTGTCTGTCCCTTCGGGGAAATGTCACGCGGTGACATCCGGAGTCCTGCCTAGCCTGCTACAGCCCGGGTTCCCGGAGTCCTGTTAGCCCAGTGCAACAGCCCGGATTCGCACGCTGCTGACCGACACGTTCGATGTTGATTCAGGTATGCCTGTCCCCATACGTTAGTGCCGCTTTGGGTTCACGACCAGCCATGTCGGCCCGGGTTCTCTGTCATATGGATGCTAGCGACATTTTCATATACGTGAGCCAAAATGCGCAAATGGTCCCGGCCATGGTAAGGCGACACCCGTGGGGGTACCGTGCGTGAGGCCGCAAAGTGATATGAGGTGTTACAGGCTAGATCGGTGTGACTTGGAATCGGGGTCCCGACACTCCCAAAATAGTTTAAGTGAAGCAAGAGAGAATTTATTGAAATTTTTACTAAATCTAAAATAAATCTAAGTGAATCAAGAGATCATTTCTTCAAAAATAGTAAAGCACACCGCGCTCAAAAAGATATAAGTGAAGCACTAGAGCAAATCCATAGCTCATAAAATTTTAAGTGAATCATAGAGAGCAATTCTAACAAGTCATGGCATAATTTTGGCTCTCTCAAACAAGTGTGTCCAGCAAGGGATCAAGACTAAAAAGACAAAGCAAATCAAGCAAAGACTCATATCATACAAGTCGCTCCAAGCAAAACACATAGTATGTGATGAATAAAAATATAGCTTCGAGTAAAATACCAAGGTTGTTAGAAGGAAGAGGGGATGCCACTCGGGGCATCCCCAATCTTAGTTGCTTGCTTCTCTTTGGATAATAACTTGGGATGCCATGGGCATCCCCAAGCTTAGGCTCTTCTTACTCCTTATTCCTTCATCCATCATAAGATAACCCAAAACATGAAAACTTCAATCACGCAAAACTCAACAAAACATTCGTGAGATCCTTTAGTATAAAAAAACAAATCACTACTATAAGTGATGTCACAAACCAATTTTTATTTTATTCTTGCATTATATCTACCGTATTCCAACTTTTCTATGGCAAAAAATCATCAAAGAAAACCATAGAATCATCAAAACAAGCACACAACGCAAAGAAAACAGAATCTGTCAAAAACAGAACAGTCTGTAGCAATCTGGATATTTCTAATACTTCTGTAACTCCAAAAATCTTGCGAAGTTAGGAAAGCCTGAGAGATTTGTATATTAATCTTCTGCAAAAAGAATCAGAGCAAAAACACGTTTCTGTGATTTATGAAAATTATTTTCGTGAGTGCATAAGTTTCTGTTTTTCAGCAAGATCAAACAGCTATCACCCAAGAAGATCCTAAAGGCTTTACTTGGAAGAAACACTAATTAAAACACAATAATAAGAGTAGCATAATTGTGCTGACACTCAAGAACATAAAGCAAAAAGCAAAAATAAATTTTATTCATTGGGTTGCCTCCCAACAAGCGCTATCGTTTTACGCCCTTAGCTAGGCATATAGCAAGGATCTATGTTTTGTTATATTTCTTCTTCATTTCTTTAGAGGTGTTTTCGTCATGAGATTTTGTGAAAACAACATGAAACATATAGTCCATAGAAACCTTAGCACTATTAAGTTGCCCATTATCATAACTGCGTTGATTTCCAGCAACAATCCAAGAGTAGTGTTGATTAACATTATTGAAAACTTGTTGGATTATATATAGAATGGGGACTTCCTTTTTAAGATTCTCATCAAAGATTTTATTATCCCCAAGCACATGTCTTAACGCATAATCGCTATTGTAAAGAATTTCATCTATCTCGGGCTTTTCATGATTCATACCATAAAAATCAAAGATTTCCCTAGCTTCTCGTATTATGTAGTCAAACTCATTCATAAGAACGAGAGTGGCCAACCTTTTATCCTTAGGATTCTTTATAACGGGAAGCTCAAAAAACAATCTTTGCAAAGTAGGATGAGTATGGATAAATTTAATTTCAAGTTTCAGAACTAGTGCTGAAATAGCATCCGCATAAGATCTAGTAGTCCTAAGTATAGGAGCATCATCAATACTTAAATTTCCAACACAATTGAAAAAAATCTTGGATACGTTCTTTTCCCATAACATTCCCTTGCCCCAAGATAGAAGTTTTAGCATACAGATTGCCCGTACATCCAATCTTAGGAGTTAGGCCATCATCTGTTGCTGCCATACCAAAATCACTCATGATTGCAAGCAAATGATAGATCTGAAGAGAAAACGACAAACGAAAAAGAGGGCGAATAAAACGGCAAATTTTTATGAAGTGGGGGAGAGGAAAACGAGAGGCAAATGGGAAATAATGTAAATTTCGAGGAGATGAGATTTGTGATTAGGAACCTGGTAGATGTTGATGATCCTCCCCAGCAACGGCGCTAGAAATTCCTTTTGATGTCTGCTAGGACTACGTCGGTATTTCCCCGAAGAGGAAGGGATGATGCAGCACAACGACGGTAGGTATTTCCCTAAATGATGAGACCAAGGTTATCGAACCAGTAGGAGAACCAAGCAACACTACGTAAACAGCACCTGCACACAAATAACAAATACTCACAACCCAACGTATTAAAGGGGTTGTCAATCCCTTTCGGGCAACGGTGCCAGAAATTGGCAAACGGATGTGAGAGAGTTGTAAATATTGATAGATCAAATGCCAAATAAAATAAATTGCAACAAGGTATTTTTGTATTTTTGGTGTAATAGATCTGAAAATAAAAGGTAAATAAAGTAGATCGCAAAGGCAAATAATATGAGAAAGAGACCCGGGAGCCGTAGGTTTCACTAGTGGCTTCTCTCAAGAAAAATAGCAAACGCAGTGATCATTATATAGACATCACGTCCAAGATTAGTAGACCGACTCCTACCTGCATCTACTACTATTACTCCACACATCGACCGCTATCCAGCATGCATCTAGTGTATTAAGTTCATGGAAAAATGGAGTAATGCAATAAGAACAATGACATGATGTAGACAAGATCTATTTATGTAGAAATAGACCCCATCATTTTATCCATAGTAGAAATGATACATACGTGTTGGTTCCCCTTCTATCACTGGGATCAAGCACCATAAGATCGAACCCACTACAAAGCACCTCTTCTCATTGCAAGATAAATAGATCAAGTTGGCCAAACAAAACCCAAATATCGGAGAAGAAATACGAGGCTATAAGCAATCATGCATATAAGAGATGAAAGAAACTCAAATAACTTTCATGGATAAAAAGATAGATCTGATCATAAACTCAAAGTTCATCGGATCCTAACAAACACACTGCAAAAAGAGTTACATCATATGGATCTCCAAGATACCATTGTATTGAGAATCGAACGAGAGAGAGGAAGCCATCTAGCTACTAACTACGGACCTGAAGGTCTACAAAGAACTACTCACGCATCATCGGAGAGGCACCAATGGAAGTGGTGAACCCCTCCGTGATGCTGTCTAGATTGGATCTGGTGGTTCTGGACTCTGCGGCGGTTGGAATTGAATTTTGTCGACTCCTCTCGGGTTTCTGGAATATTGGGAAAGAGTCGGTTCAGGGGGCACCCGAGGTGGGCACAACCCACCACGGCGCGCTTGGGCCTCCTGGCGGGCCCTGGTGGGTTGTGCTCCCCTCGGAGCAACCCCCAGACGCTTCTCCAGCCCATTGGATGTCTTCTGGTCCAAAAAATCCACAAAAAGTTTTGCTGCGTTTGGACTCCGTTTGGTATCGATTTCCTGCGATGTAAAAAACATGCAGAAAACAAGAACTGGCACTTGGCACTATGTCAATAGGTTAGTACCAAAAAATGATATAAAATGATTATAAAACATCCAAGAAGATAATATAACAGCATGGAGAAATAAAAAATTATAGATACGTTGGAGACGTATCACAGAGCAGCAGGCGTGAAGCACCCCAGTCATGGCGCCGGCGTAGTAATGAGCAGTGAGGCGTCAAATCACAAAGCTGCACCTTTCCCGCAGTTAAGTTGGAGGGACGAAGTAATAATGCAAAAAAAGAAGTTGGAGGGACGAAGCAACCATCATTTCACTCGTTGTTGAATCCGCTTCTCCCTCATCTTCTTCAAGTTAACCACATGTTGCTTCTGCTGTTGTTCTGCCTCATGTCGGATGCGGATCGGCTTGGTAAAGCACTGACACGTGGGACCGCACGTTAGCAAACCGCCAGGCCAACATCCTCTAAAAATAAGAAACCTCCCCCGCCATCCGCGCTGCAAAATCACCTCCTTTTTACTAATCTTGATACTATAATTTTTTAGATCAATATAATTGAGATTTGTATAGATAGCACACAGGGGCAAAAGCAAGTGGTACGGTTAAGGGCATCCATAATGTGTAGCCAAATGTGAAAATAGCTTTTGGCATCGATGGGAACCATTGTGGATGGTGCTGCCAAAGCCAAAAAGATGGAACCGAAGCTCCCTAACTGATTGATTGAAGGAATAGAAATATTCAACGTCTCTCCTCTTTCTCCCGTGCTTGGACGCATGTATAGTATAGAGCATAGAGTCTACTCCCCTGTCCCTTCTATCGCAAATCACAAAGCATTGAGGTGTCAAATCACAAAGCACGGATGAAGCAACCATCATTTCACTCTTCGCTGACTCCGCTTCTCCATCTTCTTCTTCGAGGAACCACCTCACTACACTAAGCTGGACGGACGACGCTATTGTGTAGTACTAGTACATTTACGCGTCCTTTGGTTGAACGGACTTCCTTGATGCAAATAAGGCGGTTGTCTCAGCTTGCAGGCGGCACTAGCGAATGACTTACCGTGGTCTCCCTCAATGGTGTGCTCTGTCGAACGGACTTCGCCAAACCACAAAGTTCGAGATATCGTCGACGTCACCGCAATGGGGAAGGAAGTCAAATAGTTACTATCTCCATTTTTTCGTACACAAGGCTAGTATATCAAAATTACAATTTGCAGAAGGCCACTAACAATAATCGAGGCAAAATGGATGGGGTTTGCCTCATACTAGCAACCAAGGACATTAATATACCCTTGCATGCATGCGGAACTGAGAAGGTTGGTTTCCATGGCGCTGCATTAATCAAGAGATGAGGAGTGAGATGGTTAGCTCTTTGGGCGTTGGAGAAACAAATATGCATTAATTGACACGTCAAACGAGGATTTGTATCGATCAATCCCGCGAAGGAAAACCCCGCCTTTCTTTTTTAACACAAGTAGTACTCCTATGTACGTACTTGTATCCTGTTTGGGTCTAGGCCTTGCATTGCCATACTTCGCCACACATTTTTGCCAAGCTTGCCTAAAGTTTTCAGAATGAAAAGGAGTTACACTTGCGCACGGCTGTGGCGGTCGCACCGCACCCTCACAGAGTCGCTCCTGCACGCCGCAAACCCAACCAAGGGAACAGACCCTCACTGACACATGATACCTCATGTGATCAAAACAAACTCAGCCATCCAACCATTGACTCATAATTTATGTTCATATAGTATGTTTATCCAACCGCATGTTGGGGAAGATCCGTACGACCCGTGCGGTGTTCTATTGGGGAAGAAGAAGAGGTGAGGAAGAAGGGTTAGGAGACATAGGATATTCATCCAACCGCCTGAAATGGTCGACTGACCCAAATGATAAAAGTCAGGCGACTTGCAGAAATATATGTTTTTACATAGCAAAAGATCCCTAAAAACAACATCATAAAGAAAAACTATCACTGCTCGTGGAACGAGACGGCCTCGTCGTCTTTGGCTGCCAGCGCGAACCAGCCATAGCTGCCGACGTGTGTCTCCGCATAGTGGTTGTCATCGGCCTCCAGCTACTCGTACACGTGGAGCGTTCGTGTGATCCGAAGGAATGAGAGCACCGCCCGGTTCAAGTCCAGGACGTCCAGTTCCGCCTGTAGCAGGGGCTCGATGGCAGCGGCATCCGCGCGCTCCACGTTGAGTTGAGCCTTCGCTGCCCGGTTCAAGTCTAGGACGTCCTATTCCGCCTGCAGGAGGGCCTCAATGGCAGCGGCATCCGCGCGCTCCGCGTCGAGTCGAGCCTCCTGTTGGGGAACGTAGCAGAAATTCAAAATTTTCTACGCATCACCAAGATCAATCTATGAAGTTTACTAGCAACGAGAGGGAAGGAGTGCATCTACATACCCTTGTAGATCGCGAGCGGAAGCGTTCAAGAGAACGGGGTTGATGGAGTCGTACTCGTCGTGATCCAAATCACCGATGATCCTAGCGCCGAACGGACGGCACCTCCGCGTTCAACACACGTACGGAGCAGCGATGTCTCGTCCTTCTTGATCCAGCAAGGGGGGAGGAGAGGTTGATGGAGATCCAGCAGCACGACGGCGTGGTGGTGGAAGTAGCGGGATTCCAACAAGGCTTCGCCAAGCGCTGCGGGAGGAGGGAGATGTGTCACGGGAAGGAGAGGGAGGCGCCAGGGCTTAGGTTTTTCTGCCCTCCCTCCCCCCCCCCACTATATATAGGGCCAAGGGAGAGGGGGGGGCGCAGCCTTGGCCCTTCCTCCAAGGAAGGGTGCGGCCAGGGAGGAGTCCATCCTCCCCAAGGCACCTCGGAGGTGCCTTTCCCCTTTAGGACTCTCCCTTTATCTTATCTCTTGGCGCATGGGCCTCTTGGGGCTGGTTCCCTTGGCCCATATAGGCCAAGGTGCACACGCCACAGCCCATGTGGCCCCCCCAGGGCATGTGGACCCCTTGGTGGACCCCCGGACCCCTTTCGGCAGTCCCGGTACAATACCGATAATGCGCGAAACTTTTCCGGCAACCAAAATAAGACTTCCCATATATAAATCTTTACCTCCGGACCATTCCGGAACTCCTCGTGACGTCCGGGATCTCATCCGGGACTCCAAACAACATTCGGTAACCATGTATATCTATTCCCTATAACCCTAGCGTCATCGAACCTTAAGTGTGTAGACCCTACGGGTTCGAGAACCATGCAGACATGACCGAGACGTTCTCCGGCCAATAACCAACAGCGGGATCCGGATACGCATGTTGGCTCCCACATGTTCCGCGATGATCTCATCGGATGAACCACGATGTCAAGGATTCAATCAATCCCGTATACAATTCCCTTTGTCTACCGGTATAGTACTTGCCCGAGATTCGATCATCGGTATCCCGATACCGTGTTCAATCTCGTTACCGGCAAGTCTCTTTACTCATTCCGTAACACATCATCCCGTGATCAACTCCTTGGTCACATTGTGCACATTATGATGATGTCCTACCGAGTGGGCCCAGAGATACCTCTCCGTTTACACGGAGTGACAAATCCCAGTCTCGATTCGTGCCAACCCAACAGACACTTTCGGAGATACCTGTAGTGCACCTTTATAGCCACCCAGTTACGTTGCGACGTTTGGTACACCCAAAGCATTCCTACGGTATCCGGGAGTTGCACAATCTCATGGTTTAAGGAAATGACACTTGACATTAGAAAAGCTCTTAGCAAACGAACTACACGATCTTGTGCTAGGGTTAGGATTGGGTCTTGTCCATCACATCATTCTCCTAATGATGTGATCCCGTTATCAACGACATCCAATGTCCATGGTCAGGAAACCGTAACCATCTATTGATAAACGAGCTAGTCAACTAGAGGCTTACTAGGGACATGGTGTTGTCTATGTATCCACACATGTATCTGAGTTTCCTATCAATACAATTCTAGCATGGATAATAAATGATTATCATGAACAAGGAAATATAATAATAACCAATTTATTATTGCCTCTAGGGTATATTTCCAACAGTCTCCCACTTGCACTAGAGTCAATAATCTAGTTCACATCACCATGTGATTAACACTCACAGGTCACATCACCATGTGACCAACATCCAAAGAGTTTACTAGAGTCAACAATCTAGTTCACATCACCATGTGATTAACACTCAATGAGTTCTGGTTTGATCATGTTATGCTTGTGAGAGAGGTTATTAGTGAACGGGTCTGAACCTTTCAGATCCGTGTGTGCTTTACGAATATCTATGTCATCTTGTGGATGCTACCACGCGCTACTTGGAGCCATTTCAAATAACTGCTCTACTATACGAATCCGGTTTACTACTCAGAGTCATCCGGATTAGTGTCAAAGTTCGCATCGACGTAACCCTTTACGACGAACTCCTTTTCACCTCCATAATCGAGAAAATTCCTTAGTCCACTAGATACTGAGGATAAGTTCGACCGCTGTCATGTGATCCATTCCCGGATCACTATTGTACCCCTTGACCAACTCATGGCAAGGCACACTTCATGTGCGGTACACAACATAGCATACTGTAGAGCCTACGTCTAAAGCATAGGGGACGACCTTCGTCCTTTCTCTCTCTTCTGCCGTGGTCAGGTCTTGAGTCTTACTCAATACTCACACCTTGTAACACAGCCAAGAACTCCTTCTTTGCTGATCTATTTTGAACTCTTTCAAAATCATGTCAAGGTGTGCGTTCTTTGAAAGTATCATCGGGCGTCTTGATGCCCAATATGTAAGCAACTTCATCCAGGTCTTCCTTTGAAAAACTCCTTTCAAACAACCCTTTATGCTTTCCAAAAATTTTACATCATTTCGGATCAACAATATGTCATTCACATATACTTATCAGAAATGTTGTAGCGCTCCCACTCACTTTATTGTAAATACAAGTTTCTAACAAACTTTGTATAAACCCAAAAACTTTGATCACTCCAGCAAAGCGTATATTCTAACTCCGAGATGCTTACTCCAGTCCTTAGAAGGATTGCTGGAGCTTTGCATACTTGTTAGCATCTTTCAGGATTGACAAAAACCTTCTGGTTGTATCACATACAACCTTTCCTTAAGACGAGGAAACAATGTTTTGACATCCTATCTGCAAGATTTCATAAATAATGCAGTAACTGCTAATACAATTCCGACAGACTCTTAGCATCGCTACGAGTGAGAAAGTCTCATCGCAGTCAACTCCTTGAACTTGCCGGAAAACATCTTAATGACAAGTCGAGCTTTCTTAATGGTGACACTTACCATCATTGTCTGTCTTCCTTTTAAAATCCATCTGCACCCAACAGCCTTACGAGCATCAAGTAGTTCTTCCAAAGTCTATACTTTTTTTTATACATGGATCCTCTCTCGGTTTTTATGGCCTCGAGCCATTCGTCGGAATTCGGGCCCACCATCGCTTCTCCACAGCTCATAGGTTCATCGTTGTCCAACAACATGACTTCCAAGACAGGATTACATACCACTCTGAAGTAGTACGCATCCTTGTCGTCCTATGAGGTTTGGTAGTGACTTGATCCGAAGTTTCATGATCACTATCATAAGCTTCCACTTCAATTGGTATAGGTGCCACATGAACAACTTCCTGTGCCCTGCTACACACTAGTTGAAGTGACGGTTCAATAACATCATCAAGTCTCCACCATCCTCCCACTCAATTCTTTCGAGAGAAACTTTTCCTCGAGAAAGGACCTGTTTCTAGAAACAATCACCTTGCTTCCGGATCTGAAATAGGAGGTATACCCAACTGTTTTGGGTATTCTATGAAGATGCATTTATCCGCTTTGGGTTCGAGCTTATCAACCTGAAACATTTTCACATAAGCGTCGCAGCCCCAAACTTTCAAGAAACGACAACTTAGGTTTCTCTAAACGGTGTCGTCTCAACGGAATTGCGTGGTGCCCCTTTTAAAGTGAATGCGGTTATCTCTAATGCCTAACCCATAAACGATAGTGGTAATTCGATAAGAGACATCATGGCATGCACCATATCCAATAGGGTGCAGTTATGTTGTTCGGACACACCATCACACTGTGGTGTTCCAGGCGGTATTAATTGTGAAACACTTTCCACAATGTGTTAATTGTGTGCCAAACTCGTAACTCGGATATCTCTATGATCATATCATAGACATTTTATCCTCTTGTCACGACAATCTTCAACTTCACTCTAAAATTACTTGAACCTTTTAATAATTCAGACTTGTGTTTCATCAAGTAAATATTCTCAGCATCTACTCAAATCATCTGTTAAGTAAGAACATATCGATATCCACTGCGTGCCTCAGCACTCATTGGACTGCACACATCAAATGTATTACTTCCAACAAGTTGCTCTCTTGTTCCATCTTACTGAAAACGAGGCCTTTCAGTCATCTTTCCCATGTGGTATGATTTGCATGTCTCAAGTGATTCAAAATCAAGTGAGTCCAAACGATCCATCTGCATGGAGTTTCTTGATGCATATATACCAATAGACATGGTTCGCATGTCTCAATCTTTTCAAAACGAGTGAGTCCAAAGATCCATCTACATGGAGCTTCTTCATGCGTTCTATACCAATATGACTCAAATGGCAGTGCCACATGTATGTGGTACTATCATTACTATTTTATATCTTTTGGCACGAACATGTGTATCACTACGATCGAGATTCATTTTAGGTGCAAGACCATTGAAGGTATTAAAAAGAGTAACCATTATTCTCCTTAAATGAATAACCGTATTGCGATAAACATAATCCAATCATGCTCAACGCAAACACCAAATCTCGATGGTAGAGGGAGCATGCGATGCTTGATCACATCAACCTTGGAAACACTTCCAACACATATCGTCATCTCACCTTTAGCTAGTCTCCGTTTATTCCGCAGCTTTTATTTCGAGTTACTAACACTTAGCAACTGAACCGGTATCTAATACCCTGGTGCTGCTAGGAGTACTAGTAAAGTACACATTCATATAATGTATATCCAATATACTTCTGTCGACCTTGCCTGCCTTCTCATCTACCAAGTATCTAGGGTAGTTTTGCTTCAGTGCCGTTCCCCTCATTACAGAAGCACTTAGTCTCGGGTTTGGGTTCAACCTTGGGATTTTTCACTAGAGCAGCAAATGATTTGCTATTTCATGAAGTATCCCTTTTGCCCTTGCCCTTCTAGAAACTAGTGGTTTTACTAACCATCAACAATTGATGCTCCTTCTTGATTTCTACTTTCGCGGTGTCAAACATCGCGAGTTGTTCAAGGATCATCATATCTATCCCTGATATGTTATAGTTCATCACGAAGCACTAATAGCTTGGTGGCAGTGACTATGGAGAACCATCACTATCTTATCTGGAAGATTAACTCCCACTCGATTCAAGCGATTGTAGTACTCAGACAATCTGAGCACATGCTCAACGATTGAGCTTTTCTCCCTCAGTTTGCAGGCTTAAGAAACTTGTCAGAGGTCTCATACCTCTTGACGTGGGCACTAGTCTGAAATCCCAATTTCAGTCTTCGGAACATCTCATATGTTCTGTGACGTTTCAAAACGTCTTTGGTGCCACAATTCTAAACCGTTAGCATTACGCACTGAACTATCACGTAGTCATCAAAACGTGTATGCCAGATGTTTCGCAACATCTACAGACGACGCTGAGGTTCAACACACCGAGCGGTGCATTAAGGACATAAGCCTTCTGTGCAGCAATGAGGACAATCCTTAGTTCACGGACCCAGTCCGCATAATTGCTACTATCAACTTTCAACTAAATTTTCTCTAGGAACATATCTTAAACAGTAGAACTAAAGCGTAAGCTATGACATAATTTGCAAAGACCTTTTGACCATGTTCATGATAATGAAGTTCATCTGGTTATTTAATGAACTCCCACTCAGATAGACATCCCTCTAGTCAGCTAAGTGATACATGATCCGAGTCAAACTAGGTCGTGTCCGATCATGACGTGAGACGGACTAGTCATCATCGGTGAACATCTCCATGTTGATCGCATCTACTATACGACTCATGTTCGACCTTTCGATCTCTTGTGTTCCGAGGCCATGTCTGTACATGCTAGGCTCGTCAAGTCAACCTAAGTGTTTCGCATGTGTTCCGAGTCCATGTCTGTACATGCTAGGCTCGTCAACACCCGTTGTATTCGAACGTTAGAATCTATCACACCCGATCATCACGTGGTGCTTCGAAACAACGAACCTTCGCAACGGTGCACAGTTAGGGGGAACACGTCTCTTGAAATTTTTTAGTGAGGGATCATCTTATTTATGCTACCTTCGTTCTAAGCAAATAAGATGTAAACATGACAAACATCACATGCAAATCATAAAGTGACATGATATGGCCAATATCATCTTGCGCCTTTTGATCTCCATCTTCGAGGCGCGGCATGATCACCTTTGTCACCGGCATGACACCATGATCTCCATCATCATGATCTCCATCATCGTGTCTTCATGAAGTTGTCTCGCCAACTATTACTTCTACTACTATGGCTAACGGTTAGCAATAAAGTAAAGTAATTACATGGCGTTTTCATTGACACGCAGGTCATACAATAAATTAAGACAACTCCTATGGCTCCTGCCGGTTGTCATACTCATCGACATGCAAGTCGTGATTCCTATTACAAGAACATGATCAATCTCATACATCACATATATCATTCATCACATCCTTTTGGCCATATCACATCACCTAGCATACCCTGCAAAAACAAGTTAGACGTCCTCTAATTGTTGTTGCATGTTTTACGTGGCTGCTATGGGATTCTAGCAAGAACGTTTCTTACCTACGCAAAAGCCACAACGTGATACGCCAATTTCTATTTACCATTCATAAGGACCCTTTTCATCGAATCCAATCCGACTAAAGTGGGAGAGACAGACACCCGCTAGCCACCTTATGCAACTAGTGCATGTCAGTCGATGGAACCTGTCTCACGTAAGTGTACGTGTAAGGTCGGTCCGGGCCGCTTCATCCCACGATGCCGCCGAATCAAGATAAGACTAGTAAGGGCAACTAAATTGACAAAATCGACGCCCACAACTACTTTGTGTTCTACTCGTGCATAGAAACTACGCATAGACCTAGCTCATGATGCCACTGTTGGGGAACGTAGCAGAAATTCAAAATTTTCTACGCATCACCAAGATCAATCTATGGAGTTTACTAGCAATGAGAGGGAAGGAGTGCATCTACATACCCTTGTAGATCGCGAGCGGAAGCGTTCAAGAGAACGGGGTTGATGGAGTCGTACTCGTCGTGATCCAAATCACCGATGATCCTAGCGTCGAACGGACGGCACCTCCGCGTTCAACACACGTACGGAGCAGCGATATCTCCTCCTTCTTAATCCAGCAAGGGGGAAGGAGAGGTTGATGGAGATCCAGTAGCACGACGGCGTGGTGGTGGAAGTAGCGGGATTCCAACAGGGCTTCGCCAAGCACTGCGGGAGGAGGGAGATGTGTCACGGGAGGGAGAGGGAGGCGCCAGGGCTTAGGTTTTGCTGCCCTCCCTCCCCCCCCCACTATATATAGGGCCAAGGGAGAGGGGGGCGCAGCCTTGGCCCTTCCTCCAAGGAAGGGTGCGGCCAGGGAGGAGTCCATCCTCCCCAAGGCGCACACCCCACAGCCCATGTGGCCCCCCGGGGCATGTGGACCCCTTGGTGGACCCCCGGACCCCTTTCGGCACTCCCAGTACAATACCGATAATGCGCAAAACTTTTCCGGCGACCAAAATAAGACTTCCCATATATAAATCTTTACCTGCGGACCATTCCGGAACTCCTCGTGACGTCCGGGATCTCATCCCGGACTCCGAACAACATTCAGTAACCACGTATATCTATTCCCTATAACCCTAGCATCATCGAACCTTAAGTGTGTAGACCCTACGGGTTCGGGAACCATGCAGACATGACCGAGACGTTCTCCGGCCAATAACCAACAGCGGGATCTGGATACCCATGTTGGCTCCCACATGTTCCACGATGATCTCATCGGATGAACCACGATGTCAAGGATTCAATCAATCCCGTATACAATTCCCTTTGTCTACCGGTATAGTACTTGCCCGAGATTCGATCGTCGGTATCCCGATACCTTGTTCAATCTCGTTACCGGCAAGTCTCTTTACTTGTTCCGTAACACATCATCCCATGATCAACTCCTTTGTCACATTGTGCACATTATGATGATGTCCTACCGAGTGGGCCCAGAGATACCTCTCCGTTTACACGGAGTGACAAATCCCAGTCTCGATTCGTGCCAACCCGACAGACACTTTCGGAGATACCTGTAGTTCACCTTTATAGCCACCCAATTACGTTGTGACGTTTGGTACACCCAAAGCATTCCTACGGTATCCGGGAGTTGCACAATCTCATGGTCTAAGGAAATGATACTTGACATTAGAAAAGCTCTTAGCAAACGAACTACACGATCTTGTGCTAGGCTTAGGCTTGGGTCTTGTCCATCACATCATTCTCCTAATGATGTGATCCCGTTATCAACGACATCCAATGTCCATGGTCAGGAAACCGTAACCATCTATTGATCAACGAGCTAGTCAACTAGAGGCTTACTAGGGACATGGTGTTGTCTATGTATCCACACATGTATCTGAGTTTCCTATCAATACAATTCTAGCATGGATAATAAACGATTATCATGAACAAGGAAATATAATAATAACCAATTTATTATTGCCTCTAGGGCATATTTCCAACACCTCCACCGCCCGGTTCAAGTCCAGGACGTCCGGTTTCGGCTGCAGGAGCGCCTCGATGGCAGCGGCATCCGCGCACTCCGCGTTAAGTTGAGCCTGCACCGCCCAATTCACATCCATGACATCCGGTTCCGCTTGCAGGAGAGCCTCGATGGCAGCGGCATGCACGCGCTCCGCGTCGAGTTGATCCTCCGCCTCCCGGTCCTCCTTTAGTATCGCTAGGTGGAGCCGCTGGTCCGCCTGCACCATGGGGGACCCGGACACCGGCACAAAGTCGACGTCCATCGTCTCATACGCATCGGGGTCCTTCTGCGCCGCGACCTCCGCCATGAACATTGGATCGGCTTCTTCCTCCTCGGAGCTTGGCTCCAGAGAACTCGGGGATTGGCCCGCCGCAAAGCGAGCTTGGGAACGGAGGTCTGTGGCGCCGACCGCCGCCGCGATTTCCGCGCGGTGCTCCGGCGCCAGCATCTTGTAGTATGTGTTCCTACGGTGCACCATGGATTTCCGGAGAACTAGGGGATGCTTGATGCAGGCTAGGGGACCGAAAGGTGGGGGAATGGGCTAGAGAGGAGGTGTGGTTTTGGGGTAGTGGCTAGCGTAGGCCGAGCAGCGAAGGTTCTAGTGTGAATAGTGGTTCCGGTGACGACCGGTCAATCGGTTTTGACTGTACATCGATCTTGGCGCGTTCGCGTTGCACCCCGGCACGCTGGACCCTCCACGTAGCTCACTGAATGGAATGCGCTTCGTCTTGCGTTTTCGCTCGCTTGTGGGACCGCAGTCGAGAGCAAACCGACGTCGCTCCCCCTCCCCCGCCCACGTCATTTATACTACTACTCCCTCTGTTTTATGCGGAGTAAATAAAATCAGAGGGAGTATACTACGGATGAGGATCCCTTGACGTGGCCGAACCCATTGAGTAACTGACATGCGGGGCCTAGCAAGCATGGGGCCCACTAGTCACTGACCGAAAGGGAGGGTAAGGCAGGGATACCTACGTTAGAGGTTCCACTTCCACTACTACTCCCTCCTTCCATCTCTACACGGCCTAATGCATTTTTCGAGGCTAACTTTGACCAAATATTAGAGTAATAATATATGACATGCAACTTACACAAAGCATACGGTCAAATTCGTATGTGAAACGAGCTTCCAATGATATAATTTTCACATTATACATCTCATGTACTATTAATCTTGTCAATAGTCAAAGGCAGTTTTGAAAAACGCATTAGAGCATGGTTAATAATGTAGCCGGCTCTTGGCTATGAAGAGATGCCACCTGACTTAGAGCCATCATAAAAAATACTCACATAAGTAATAGGTTGGCTCTTGGCATGGCTATTAGGTTGGCTCTAAGCATTTAATATTTTCATGAGCAAGGTATATGATTGGAAGAGAGTTGCATGCATACTATTTTTTCTTGATCTATGTGTTATGGCCGGGCTGTAGAATAAGAGCCCGCTTCACTGTCTCTCTCTCTCTCTTCCCAGTCCTCCAAGTAGGATTTTAATGACATGTCAGGTCTTATAGCCTGCTGACTAGGCCTTTTTAGATTTGCTCTTAGGCCCTATATAAATGGAAGGAGGGAGTACTATGAGCACTACCTACTCAACTACAGATGTTGTCAGTGCTCCAATAGTACTATTGGACAGGGAGCTTAAAAAAGTTACTATTGGACTTGCTATACGTGGCGAAATCCTAGTAGGAAGAGCATGCGCGAGAACAAGCACATTCACATGTTTGAAAACAAATTGGAAACCATCTCTGTTTGAATACAAATCTAGGAGTACGTATGAATCTAACAATATTGATTGGGCGTTGTTGAATGTTGATACTTTTCTGTAAGTTTGATCAAAGTAGAGATACTTTGACTACACATAAAACTTATATGTAAACTAGAAAGGATCGGAGGGAGTATATTGTACGTTCAAAAGCGAAACGAACATTGAATACCCTTTATATATGATTTGCGGATGCTATGATCACCGGTTCAAAATTTTGAATCCGCCTTAGGTATCACACATGCACCCACTCGTTCTGTCTCGGTTTCATCTCGGGGTCCGGAGATCGATTGAAAGAGGCCTAGGGTGGGTACAATATGTTCGTTGCACTTATGAACATACAATATACTCCCTCTGATTCCCACAGCCCCCTCGGGGGTGATTTCTATCATAGAAATAGACCAAACATTTATCTCCTTGCACGGCACGCAATTGATCTCTCAACATCAATAGATCTCATCAAGATATGTCGGGGCATGAACCGAATGGGATGTCAAACCTAAGATGGGAAGCGACACATAGTGGAGGCAAAGTGAAACTTTAAACGAACCATTTGTTTGTATGCATGTCGGACAAATTACAACATTGGAAATACAAGCATGGTCTAGGCCCACATGTGAATGATACTCGGCGAAATTTTCAAATGAGGCATGCGGGAGGATGGACTCGACTGGAGGGCGGCATGATCGATAGAGAAGAGGGTTGGAGAGGAATCGGAAATAAGCAACGCCACATGATTATACTTGAACGGCTCAAATAAACAATAAGTTGTCTCGTTTTCCCATCCGTCTTGGTCACGGAGTAAGATACTCCATCCGTTTGTATTTACTCTGCATATTAGGTTTGACTGAAGTCAAACTTCATAAAATTTGACCAAATTTATAGAAAAAATATGAACATTTACAATAGCAAATCTATATGATGTGAAAGTATATTCAATAATGAATTTAATGGTATTGATTTGTTATTGTATATGTTATTATTTCTGTCTATAAACTTCGTCAAAGTTTACAAAGTTTGACTTTGAGAAAATCAAAAATGTGGAGTGAATAAAGACAGAGGGAGTACGCAGGGACTAGTATAGTTACTACTACCGGAACATGGTAAATTGGACCCCTATATGTGGGCACGGACCGGGCACACCTCAATTATTCCTTCAAACAGTCGGACACCTACATTAGCACATCATCCGGCTACTTAATCAAGTGTTACACTTCATTAGTTGAATAGGAAAAGGGTGGTGCCGTCCCAAAACCACCACACTTGGGGCTAGGGTAACAACTTGGTACTATACCACATTTGAACCAGGGCACAAAAGACACCTGTTCTATGCCTAATGCGCAATGCGGAGCATTAAAGCTCGAATTTGTCCAGGAAAATAGGGAAACCGACATGGAGGGCACATATGTCGGGACGACGTGGCGCAAACTAGTCCAATGGAGGAGCTGGACCACGACCTCCTCGCCACTGGCAACCGTTCATGTGGGTCGTGGGGGCCAACAACGTGGCGCAGCTCCCGCACCGCCACTGGACACGGCGACCGCTGTGACAAACACGCTCATCGTTGCTGGACACGGTCGGCTTCAGTGTGCCGAGGGTGGCGTTAGCGCTGTGGCACGACCAACAGATCAACACCCGGTTCGTCGAGGATGCATGATACGTCTCCAACGTATCTATAATTATTGATTGTTCAATGCTATATTATATTCTGTTTTGGACATTATTGGGCTTTATTATACACTTTTATATTATTTTTGGGGCTAACCTATTAACCGGAGGCCTAGCCCAGAATTGCTGTTTTTTGCCTATTTCAGGGTTTCGCAGAAAAAGAATATCAAACGGAGTCCGAACGGAATGAAACCTTTGGGAACGTGATTTTTGGAACGGACATGATCCAGAGGCCTTGGACCCTACGTCAAGAAAGCTACCAGGAAGGCACGAGGTAGGGGGGCGTGCCCTCCACCCTCGTGGGGCCCACGTTGCTCCACCGACGTACTTCTTCCTCCTATATATACCTACGTACCCCCAAATAACCAGATACGGAGCCAAAAACCTAATTCCACCGCCGCAACCTTCTGTACCCGTGAGATCCCATCTTGGGGCCTTTTCCGGAGCTCCGCCGGAGGGGGCATCGATCATGAAGGGCTTCTACATCAACACCATAGCCTCTCCGATGATGTGTGAGTAGCTTACCTCAGACCTTCGGGTCCATAGTTATTAGCTAGATGGTTTCTTCTCTCTCTTTGGATCTCAATACAATGTTCTCCCCCTCTCTTGTGGAGATCTATTCGATGTAATCTTCTTTTGCGGTGTGTTTGTTGAGACAGATGAATTGTGGGTTTATGATCAAGTTTATCTATGAACAATATTTGAATCTTCTCTGAATTCGTTTATGTATGATTGGTTATCTTTGCAAGTCTCTTCGAATTATCAGTTTGGTTTGGCCTACTAGATTGATCTTTCTTGCAATGGGAGAAGTGCTTAGCTTTGGGTTCAATCTTGCGGTGTCCTTTCCCAGTGACAGTAGGGGCAGCAAGGCACGTATTGTATTGTTGCCATCGAGGATAACAAGATGGGGTTTATATCATATTGCATGAGTTTATCCCTCTATATCATGTCATCTTACTTAAAGCGTTACTCTGTTCTTTTGAACTTAATACTCTAGATGCATGCTGGATAGCGGTCGATGTGTGGAGTAATAGTAGTAGATGCAGGCAGGAGTCGGTCTACTTGTCTCGGACGTGATGCATATATTCATGATCATACCTAGATATTCTCATAACTATCCTCAATTCTGTCAATTGCTCAACAGTAATTTGTTTACCCACCGTAATACTTATGCTCTCGAGAGAAGCCACTAGTGAAACCTATGGCCCCCGGGTCGATTTTCCATCATATTAATCTCCCGACAACAAGCTATTTCTAGCGCCGTTTATTTTTCTTTTATTTTACTTTTCATCTTTATCATAAAAATACCAAAAATATTATTTTATCTTATCTATCAGATCTCACTTTCGTAAGTGACCGTGAAGGGATTGACAACCCCTTTTATTGCGTTGATTGCGATGATTTTATTTGTTTGTGTAGGTGCGAGGGACTCGTGCGTGGCCTCCTACTGGATTGATACCTAACTGAGGGAAATACTTACGCTGCTTTACTGCATCACCCTTTCCTCTTCAAGGGAAAACCAACGCAGTGCTCAAGAGGTAGTAATGCACGGGGCGCCAAAGTGTGTGCGCGTCGCGACGCGTCCGCGGAGTGGTGTAGCGCGGCCAACTGCATCCCCAGGACCTGAGACCATGCCGGGTCGTCTTGCTTTTTCAATGACATGTGGGGATCGCATGGGAGCAAAGGGCATCTCCAACGTTGCCACGACCGCAGCTGACTACCCTGACACACCAAAAACCCTCGTCCCTCGCGCCGTCGCGTGGTGCGTTCCCAGCCGACGCCAGCTGCCTGCATTCATACTGTCTGTCTGTATGCCATCGTTAAGAGGCTTGGTGCCTGAGGAACCAACTCCAGTGACTTAATGACGCACCCGGACACTTGGCCTCACCGGAATGCACTACTTAAAGCGGCAACGCCCAGCTAAACTCCACACCATAACGCATCGTCCTGCTACCTGGCACCACATCCGCCATGACCGCGAGCGCGAATGCTCTGCGGAGAGCTTGTCTTCAAGGATGAAGCTCGAGGTCGCGGCCCTCGCTCAAGTCACCGCTCGCTACGCAATAGCGGCGTAGCCGGATAGGGACGCGACCGCGCAAGCGGTGCCCATGCTGGCGGCCGACGAGGCAAGCACCGTCAGCCACGCGTCCTAATTGCCGCCGTCCAACGTCCGGCACCGCCGAGGTCGGGGACTCCTCCAAGGATGAGTAGGCCATGGGAGGCGGCAGGGCATGCTGGGCCAACTGGCCGGTCCGTCTCCCGTGTTCTACTCTTCCTCACCGGAGACCGCACCTTCACTTCACGGGTCTTGAACCCCGCCCCCATACATGGAGATCGCAGATGGAGGATGTCGGTCACCGCCGTAGAATAGGTTTAGGGTCGGGTTTCTTTTATTTTTCTGTCCTATAATAGTTCGAAATGTAATGAAAATCTGTCGTGTTTGCATTAATCTTGTCCGGTGTATATGAACTTTCACAATGATAGTAAGATATATTTTAGGAGTATATGGAATGATGATTCGTTTTTGCGTGTATAAACTTAGAAGGTTTGACCCGAGACAAAGCTAACATGCGAAGTAAATAAACACATAGGGTCTACATACACAATTTATCTTAGGCACTCCAATAGTACGTCCACTCCACATTCACGCATTTCACATCTTTCTACATCTATGAGGACCTACTAAAGGGTTAACAAAATTTGCCTCTCTCTCTACCCCCTCATTTTCATGGTGGTGGGCCCCTCCCTCCCCCCAATCTATAAGCAACAGCTCACACATTTCACATTATGTTAATTACGTAATTGGGATTACGTAGGTGTAGCATTACTTGTCCTAAAAAACACAACTAAGCCAACCTCCCAGCATATCGCGTGGGAAAAACCCGGCCGCACCATTTTAGTCGGGATTACCAGATTACTACTAGTAGTATGGATGGATCGCGCGAATCACCAAGTTTTTTTGAGGGGGCGAAGCACCAAGTTTAAAAGGAAAAAAGGAGGTATCTCACAGCACCCCTGTCGCGGTCGCATTGCACCCCACACACGGTCGATCCTGCACACGGCCTACGCAAGCGGAACGCGGTTCGGCTTGCCTCTTCACTGACACATGGGACTACACTTGGAGAAACCGACCATGCGCCAAACTCCCCCCGTCCACCGCACGAAAATCCCCCCTAAACGTTCCCCCAAATCCCAAATTCAACCGCCCTTCGGCCAACTAGCGAATAATATTCCCCAAACCCACCTCCCCCCGGCCCCCTCCAATCCATTTGCGCCACCAAAGCCGCCCTCCCCGCCGCGCCGATACGTCGGCGTCGCGGTTCGTCGAGGGGACGCACGGCGATCCTCTCGCTCCCACAGTACGCTCTTGTAGACTGTCGTCCTCTAGCCGTGCCGCCACCGCTGGCGCTGTTCTTGTGGATACGCACGGCGGCTAGCGCCACCACCGCTAGCAACGTTCGTGTGGAGACGCACGATGGTCAGCTTCTCCCACGGTACACGTGTTCTAGACTGAGGCCCCGTGCATGTCGGTGTAGCACGGAATGTTAGCTAGTAGACGTTGTTAGTCTCACTGTTTGCCGAAGTAGTTTACAGTAAATATGCTCTGCTTAAGAAGCTTCCTTGCCCTATTCTTTACTCAAACTGCTTAGTTGAGATGGCATGCCAAGCCCGATTAGTTGCTAAAATATCATGCCATATATTTATTATGAGGTAGATTGCCATGGTTTAGTAGCCAATCTGTTAGGTGAAATAGCTCTACACGATTTTATACTCGATCTTTGTTGCCGAGGTTGCCTTCGACAGTTCGATGGCTGTGTGCTCGGCCTCATTGACTGTTGAAACAGCCTGCCATAATTTAGCACTCAAATCTGTTTGCTGAATTAGCTTTACATATATTTCGTTACTTAGATATGCTTGTCCAAATATCTTGCCATAGCTTTAGACATCGTCCTAGGTATTTTTTCTGGACTTCATAAAAAAGCATATATGTTTTTCCTGTAATATCTAGTAAAAGAACTAATTTGTATGTGTAACAGATGGACATGACTTGGATAACTTCTGCTCGAAGATTCTCCGCTGCATATGTCGAGGGGGTTGAAAACTTCATGAACTTTATTAGAGCTGAGTACGGTGGTCCGAAATCAGATGTGCTCTGCCCGTGTAGCAGTTGTATCAATTAACTTACAAGACCCCGATCAACTGTGCAAAATCATCTACACTTGTATGGGATGTCGGTCACATATACTAGGTGGGTTCATCATGGTGAAGCTGTGAACGTCAATGTTACTGACTATGTGGAAGCAGCAGATCACCATCTTGATCTGCCTGATGCTCAGGTGGAAGAGGAGGAGGAGGAGGTGGTGGTGGCGGAGCTAGTGTGTTTGACCAACATGGAAACAGTGTTACGAAATGCTCGTGCATTTGTGAACTTACACCTAGCGAAGAAAAATGGTGGGCCCGCATGTTGGAACAATGCAATGTGGCTGTCACCCCAGGAAATAAGCTGTCAGTATTCTCAGCTATGGTCACCTTTCTTCACGTGAAGACATCTAAGCAGATGACCAACAAATCATTCAATGTGATGTTGGCTGCTTTCGGCAAATCTTTCCCAGATGCATCTGAGCTGCCACACACCTACAGTAAAATGAAGAATTTCCTTCATGAAGTTGGAATTGGATATGATATGATCCATGTTTGTAAGAATAATTGTGTTCTGTTCCGGAAGGATTATGCCAACTTAAGTGAATGCCAAAAATGCAAATCATCAAGATGGAAAGATGGCGATGTTGTGAAGAGGATTCCTCATAATGTTCTGAGACATTTTCCAATTATACCAAGATTGCAGAGGTTGTTTCATGATGCTGAAACAAGAGAGGATGTACTGTGGCATTCTAGGAACCAGGAGTACATAGATCAGAATGTAATGAGCCATCCATCTCATGGTAGTGACTGGAAAAGCTTCAATCAGAAACACAAAAAGTTTGCTGCTGACCTATAAACATTAGACTTGGTTTAGCTTCAGATGGATTTAACCCATTTGGCCACCAGAGCGCCACATATAGCATGTGGCCAGTGCTTGTTATCCCTTACAACATGCCTCGAAATGTCTGCACCAAAGAATCAAACTACATGACGGCCTTGCTCATCCCAGGTCCAAAAAGTCCTGGAAAGGATTTTGATTTATTCGTGGAGCCTCTTCTGGAGGAACTTCAACAGCTATGGAGGGGTGTTCTCACTCGAGACCTATATAGCAGCCCACCAGCTGATTTCTTTCTGCGTGCTGTTATAATTTGGTGCATCCATGATTATCCGGATTTGGGCACTATGTTAGGGCGAACGACACATGGTTACAATGCATGTGTTCACTGCGACAGAAATCCGCTGTCATAGGCAATACTTAGCAAGGGACCAGTCGCGTCCTACAAAATACCGAAGATGTGTGTTTTATGCAAAGCATGAAAACTATGATGCGCCAAAGAGGCTCACCGTTGATGAGTTACAAGTGGAATTAGAGAAGGTCAGGCATATTACACCAGGAAACCATCCTGATAATGGTAGCGGGAAAAGGAACCATGGCAGGGCAGAAGAGAGACTATTGTTTACCCGCAGGTCCACTTTGTGGGGCTTGGAATATTGGAAAGATTTGGATCTGCGGCATAATCTTGATGTGATGCACATCGAGAAAAATATATGTGACATCATTATCGGCAAACTTCTTAATATTGAAGGCAAGACGAAAGATACCTTAAAATGTAGGATTGATTTGACACACCTCGGTATCAGACAGGATTTACAGGTGCAAGATGAAGGCAAACCACGGGATATGGCACCAGGTCTGTACGTCTTGGACAGGGCAAAAAGAAAAGAATTCTGCAAGGTCCTGTCACTTGTGAGATTCCCACATGGATTTGCTTCCAACCCTGAAAGGAGACTCAGTGCAGATGGAAACAAGGTACAAGGGTTGAAAACTAATGACTTCCATGTCCTACTTCAAAGGGGTTTACCTGTTATCCTTCGAGGATTGGGCCGCCCTGACTTATACAGAGCAGTTGCAGAGTTGGGACAATTCTTCAGGGAACTCTGCAGTAGAAATATCAGGATAGATGCTTTGGAGCGTCTTAGAGACAAGATACCAACTAAACTATGCGACCTTGAGAAGGTATATCCTCCAGCCTTCTTTGATGTGATTGTGGATTTGGCTGTTCATCTACCTGATGAGGCACTACTTAGAGGTCAAGTACAGTATGGCTAGATGTACCCTATTTAAAGGCGACTAGGCACTTTCAAGGGCTATGTTAGGAACAGAGCTAGACCTGAGGGTTCCATTGCAGAGGCCTACATTGCTACAGAAGCGTTGACATTCTGCTCAAAATACATTGAAACAACTGATCAGCTTAGCAAAGAGGTGGGTGAAGACAATCCCGGGCTCAATGTTTACGATTGTTCTGTTCGAGTTACAGGGAAGTGTCGAAAAGATGACATACCTAAAGATTTGGACAAAATGGTTTGGCATGTGTTGAATAACTGTCCTGAGATACTACCTTATATCAAGTAAGTGCTAAGTACTGCAGCTTATACATTGTAATCTACTAAACTTGCAGCACATTCTTATATATTTAGATGTTTGACGCGATCACTATATTGTGTAGCATCTACAAAAAGGATTTACTGCCGCAAAATCCAAGAAACATTGACAAACTGGTTATGGAGGGATTTGCGAAATGGTTCACGAGCCATGTAAGCTTTCGAATTGCACTGTCAGTTTCTTTAATATATTGAGTACATAAGATGATCAGCTTGTCTATTTTCTAACCATAGGTTAAGAAGATGCGGGAGGATGGGCAGGCAGTTGATGATGCCCTTTACGCACTAGTAATGCGTCCTGATACTCGGGTAAGACATTATGACTCTTGCATTGTTGGAGATGTGCGCTACAACACCCTTGCACGCGACGAAGGCAGGAAGACACAAAACAGTGCCATCATGAGCATCGATACATACGGAAGAGAGACAACTAAAATGTATGCTAACATAACAGACATTGTGTAGTTGCAGTATATCTCCAATTTTGAGGTTCATCGGTGTGTGGTCTGTTGTGCTGTCATTGGTATAACCTGTTTTCCCGGATAGCAAAACCCAGAGCCGATGATTATTTCAAATACATCAATGTCAAGGCGGCGTACTAGACCAACGAGCCTTTTATTTGGCAAATCAAGCAACACAGATATTTTTCTTGGAAGACACATTTGCACGTAGCGATGACTCGAGAGTATTGCAAAGATTTGAGCAGAGGAATTCGTTTAATGAAGTTGCACAACAAGATGATGCTTACACTGCTCTTGATGTACAAGATTCCACAGATGTTCCTAATATCTTTGAGAACCATCACGTCAATGACGCTGGCGAAAAGATTACCTGTCGGGCTGCGGACATACAAGAGTTGATAAAGAAGAAGCCAATGTTCGAGGACATTGAGGATGAAGAAGAAGATGACACTGTGGGGAATTATGATTCAGACTGATACACATGGCGAAGATGTTGACAACGCTGCTGCGGATGATGATTAGATTGCTTTTGTCGTATTTGCCTGTTAAAAGACTTTCTTATCTACTGTGTGAAATTGTGTTTGCTATGACAACTGAAACCTGATGAACTTGTTTTTTAGTAATTTGCTGTGAGAACATCACTTATTATGTATGTTGATTTGTGTTTGATGATTGTATGACGACTAAAACATGATGACATTGTTCTTTAGTTGTACTCATATTTGGCTGTGAAACTTGAATTTGATGACATAGTTTGCTGTTGGACTGCAATTTGCTCGACGTCTTCGAATGGGAACAAAGCTGACCCGACAGGGCCTCTACTAATTTATTTATTTATGAGCAAAAGGGCCTCTGCTATTTATTTATTTATGAGCAAAAGGGGTACCCCCGATTTCTATTAACAGAAATCATTAGATGTTCACAACACTACGCCCAGCCTGCTAAACAGGTCATAGCCACTGAATACATCACGAGTGCTACATACAATGCAAATAAAGAGACAATCATCCTACAGAGCACATCGATTTTGCCCACAATCTCCTCATTTCTGTCAAGGCTGTTCAGAAGCTGTTTCTTGGCCATGATCAGAGGAACTGCATCTTTAACCTTCTGCTCTGCATCTTCCTCTTCTGCCGTTCCTTCAGTTACTTGTCCAACACCCCAACCTGCTGGTATTGGGATTCCTCGGCTAACCAAATAATCAGCGTAGTTGTATTCCCCCACATCAGCAACTTCCTAGAAATCCAAATCACATGAATCTTCCCTTTTATGCACGAATCAAATTGGAAGATCATCAACCAAACTATTAAAAAAATCAGCAACTGAAAGTAGCAGAACAACACTGAAACATATTATTACCCCATGATTCAGGCATTTGTAGAAGACTCGGCCAGGGTTGAGGATTGTGGTTGAGATGCGACGGATGACTCTGCATGATTTGCAGCAGTGGCACCACACCAACGGCAGCGAGTTACGATAAGCAACCGGCGGCGGTTCATGTGCCGGCGGGGGTGTGATGAGACCCACAGGCGATGGTACGGGTGGCGACTTGGCGCATATCTGGTTGTTGCCTACTGAAGAGCAGGTGGACGAGCAGCCATTAGACATGGTTGCTACGGCCAGAACTTCTGATGCTAGGCAGAGTAAGTAGAGAAGAGGATAAGCGAACGTTGGATATGTCAGTTTAATTACTTGCAGAGTAGCATAGCACCATATATAGTCATAGTCTAGGTTTGGATTTGAACCAGCTACAGGAGCACGTCTCTCTTTTTTCTAAAACTCAGCAACGTCTCTTTACTGGTACACTAGCTTGTTCTGTATGCCTTCTCAAGTCACTGATTTTCTTCCCTTTTTTGCGAGGAAGGAAGGAGGACAAAATTGAGAGTTCGTGGGACTCGAACCCAAGACCTCTCGGTTGAAAACCAAGGGTCCTAGTCACTTATGTGGCGAACGTTCCCTGGGAGGAGGACGGCAGACAAACGCATTTTCCTCGCAGTTTTAGTTGCGACGCAAGATCGAACGGTCGCAGTTTCGGGAATGTTATCAGGCGAAGGAGCCCAGTTTTCTTTTTTCCCTATATATAAAAAAGTATGCTACTTGGTGTCGGCTTAGTCAACAAACGATTGTGCCAACCTTGACTGTTGGATTGACATTCAACGTCTCTCGTGTTTCTTCAGTATCTTCTTCCTCCAGCCGCCAGCCAAACCAGCACCGGCGGGACCGCCTGCTCCCGCCTCCCACGGCTGGCTGTGCTGCCACGCACGCATTGTGGCCACATCACACCCTAAAACTTTGTGCATCTTCCCCGGCTCCTGTTTGTTCCCGTCCGAGGCCTCACCATCATCTTCCGCCTTGGTTAGCTCGCCGCGGCGCCGCCCTCCAGTGTTATCAACATGGTCAACAACCGAGAGGAATAAGGAGATGACTGTACATGGTGAGGATGACAGTAGGGACCCAGCAGCGCGCAGTAATTGTTTTTTGGGGCGGAGAAGGGTATCAACTGGGTTGTCCGAGAACTATGGCCTGTCTAGCCCAGGCTTTTATTTCATATGTTTACCGCATGACCAGCTGATACGTCTTCGTTGTATCTATAATTTTTGATTGTTTCATGCCAATATTATACAACTTTCACATATTTTTGGCAACTTTTTATATGATTTATTGGACTAACCTATTGATCCAGTGCCTAGTGCCAGTTCCTGTTTTTGCATGTTTTTTGCACGCAGAAAATCCGTATCAAACGAAGTCCAAATGGATTAAAATTTTATGGAGAATTATTTTGGAATATATGTGATTTTTGGGAGTTGGAATCACCGCAAATGGAGGCCCACACAACCCACAAGACACCATGGCGCGCCAGAGAAGCCTGGCTCATGGTGGAGGCTTGTGCTCACCTCGTACGTCGGTTGGAGCTCTACTTCGGGTGCAAGGAAGCTTATATCCGGAAAAAAATTGTATTAAAATCTCAGCGCAATCGGAGTTACGGATCTCCTGGAATATAAGAAACGGTTTTCGGCCAGATCTGGGAACATGAAACAGAAGAGAACAAAGAGGGAGATCCAATCTCGGAGGGGCTCCCGTCCCTCTACCGCCATGGAGGCCATGGAACAGAGGGGGAACACTCCTCCCATCTAGGGGGGAGGCCAAGGAAGAAGAAGAAGGAGAGGGCTCCCCCCCTCTCTCCCGGTGGCGCCGGAGTGCAGCCGGGGCTAGGATCATGACGGCGATCTACATCAACAATCTTGCTACCGTCAACACCAACTTTCTCCCCCTCTATGCAATGGTGTAACACCCCTTCTCCCCGCTGTAATCTCTACTTAAACATGGTGCTCAACTACATATATTATTTCCCAATGATCTATGGTTATGCTATGATATTTGAGTAGATCCATTTTGTCATGTGGGTTAATCGTGATCTTGGTTGGTATGATTGTATATTTTATTTATGGTGTTGTCCTATGGTGCCCTCCGTTCTCGCGCAAACGTGAGGGCCCCCCGCTGTAGGGTGTTGCAATACGTTCATGATTCTCTTATGGTAGGTTGCGAGAGTGACGGAAGCTTAAACCCGAGTAGGTGGGTTGTTGCATATGGGATAAAGAGGACTTGATACTTAATCCTATGGTTGGGTTTAACGACCTTAATGATCTTTAGTAGTTGCGGATGCTTGCAAGAGTTCCAATCATAAGTGCATATGATCCAAGTAGAGAAAGTATGTTAGCTCATGCCTCTCCCTCATATAGAATTACAAGAATGATAACCGATACTTGTTATCGATTGCCTAGGGACAAATGAATTTTTTATTGACAAAAGCTATCCACTTTTATTACATTGCAATTTATTCATAGTTTTATTCTCGCAAAGTACTCGTAGTTTTATTCTTGCAAAATAGTTTCATACTTGTTTTAGGTAAAGCAAACGTTAAGTGTGCGTAGTTTGTATCGGTGGTCGATAGAACTTGAGGGAATATTTGTTCTACCTTTAGCTCCTCGTTGATTTCGACACTCTTATTTATCGAAGAAGGCTACAATCGATCCCCCATACTTGTGGGTTATCACTAGCCCAGTTTGTTTTTTTCCTTTCTGAAAATGGCTAGGCCAGCTATTTACTTTTTTGCAGAATAACTAGCGTAGGCCTACTTCCTTTTCTACGCCCTGCTGGGAATCTTTCAAGACGAGGAGGGATGCATTCGGGCTTGCCCAGAAAATGGGCTATAAGTAATAAGAAATGGGCTATAAGTAATAATAAATGGGCTGTAAAATGAAAAAAATACAGCAAACAGGAAATTAGTTCCAAAATACTTTTTTCTTTCGGATTTTGATATTTTAAATTTCATTGTTTTTGTGCTGGTAAAATTTTGTTGGATTTAAATTAAGGTATGTTTAGTTTTTAAATTAATTTGAATCTGGCTAGAAATTTCGGGTTGTATGCTGTTTGGGACAGATTTTGAGGCTAACTTGTGGGTCTACTAGGCTGACGTGTACGAAAAGCTTTGTCAACTTAGTCCACAAACGATTCTAGCAGCAGTGACCATTGGATGTTAATCCAACGACCGTGCTTCTTCTTCAGTATCTGATCTTCTTGCTCCAGCCGCCCAAACCAGCGCCGGTGGGACTGCCTGCTCCCGCCTCCCGTGGCCGGCTGTGCGGCCGCACAGGCCGCACCGCCCCACCCTACTCCATCCTTGGCCAGGCCATTCCTCTACTCACCCACATCTCCTGTTATTTTCCGGCGACGGCAGCCGAACCAATAAACCCTCGTACTCCCCACCGCTTGGGCAACCACTTTCGAGTCTTCCCCGGCTCCGTGTCATTCCCTTCCTAGGGCTCGTCGTCGTCCACCGCCCTGGTGCTCTCGGTGCGGCATGGTCTACGTGGTCAACGAACAACATCCATCGGAAGTGGACTGTACGTGGAGAGGCTGACAGCTAGGTCAACGGCCGCACATAAGGAAATGCTTCCTTATTACGTGCAAAATAATGATTCCTCCACCTGACAGCTTGGACCCACCGGAAGGGCCTTGGTATTTCATGAAAAAACGCCCCCCACTGTTAGCTCGGACCCACCAGCTATATCTTCGCACACAAGGAAGTGCCTCCTTATAACGCACAAAAAAATGAATACTCCCACTGCTAGCTGGGACCCACCATAGTGGGAGGCTAACTTCTGGGCCTACTAAGTTGACGGGGATGGAGGGCTTTGTCAACTTAGTCAATATGAACGATTCTAGCTCCAGTGACCGTACGATGTCCATCCAACGGCTGTAGTGCTTCTTCAACCTCTGGTCTTCTTGCTCCAGCCGCCCAAACTAGCGCCAGTCGTGCCGCCTGCTCCTGCCTCCCGTGGCCGGCTGTGCTGCCGCGCAGGCCTCACCGCCCCTACTACTCCCACCGCTGGCCAGGTGTTATTCTGCAGCGATGGTAGCCTCACACCGCAGCCGAACCAGTGAATCCCCGTACTCCTCTCCGCGTGGGTATCCACTGCCGCGTCTTCCCCGGCTCCGCGTCGTCCCCTTCCTAGGCCTCACCGTCGTCCACCGCCTTGGTGCTCTCGGTGTGGGGTGGTCAATGTGGTCAAGGAACGACTTCCATCGGAAGAGTACTATACGTGGAGAGGCTGACAGCTGGGTCCACGGCCACAGCAAGGAAGTGCCACATTATTACGTGCAAAATAATGATTCCTCCACCTGACTGTAGGGACCCACGGGACGGGCCACCATATTTCACAAAAAAATCGTTTCCCCCCGATTGCTGGGACCCACCAGCTACATCTTCGCCTGTAAGGAAGTTCCTCCTTATCCTCCCTGACAGTCAGGACCCACCTGGTCGAAGCATACATAGCGTTTTCATTCTGGTCGTGAACGTGTACGTACATACTGGTCGATTAGTCTTTCTGCATGCTACAGTGATGAACTGTGGCTCAGTAAGGAAGGCACGTGTCGTAGTAGAGGCGCGCACGTAGCATGTACATGTACGTACAACCAGGGTGTAGGAAAGTAAATACGGTCACGTACGTACATACGGGCAGGGTCTAGAATGCCTACTCGCGCATACGTACGGCCAGGGCTCGTGTACATGGCTGGGTCGGAACGGTGAAACTGCATCGTCGTGTTCATCGGGAGGCAACGGAATGCGTCGTGTTCATCGGAAGCCAACCGGCTTGGACGGAACAACGCTACAAAAAAAAGACACATCCATGACATTTTGGGCCGAACAATTTTTTTTGTCATACTCATTACACTTCTATGACGATAATTGTGACAAAACCCGGTATCATCATAGATGTGGTGGGCTCCTACTTCTATGACAAAAAATCATGATAGAGAATGGGCTTTTCGTCCTGGGCGGGCCGGAGACGCAACTGCATGACATTCTTTGGGCCGTCCATGACGGAAAAAACTATGGTAGAAGCGAGGGCACGGAAAATATCGGGGAGTTCCCGGTATGGTGGGCGGTCGGGGGCCGAGCGATGCACGTTTCTCTCGTACACGTACGCGCGTGGGTGCGAGGCGTTGGGCTCTATAACTGAACCCGAGCAAGGCGTTCGCCTACTGAACCCGAGCAATTATACTGCAGGCTACGCGTTACTGAACCCGAGCAAGGCGTTCGCCTACTGAACCCGAGCGATTATACTGCAGGCTACGCGTTACTGAACCCGAGCGATCGATCGATCCCTTGCTGTTAACTGAACCCGAGTGATTCCTTCGCTACTGCTACTAACTGAAGCCGATCGATGCTGCCTCTGGATGAACAGTGAGCGTTGTTGGGGGGTTTGGATGAACAGTTCCCGGTGGGGGGGTTGGATGAACAGGACCCCGTGGTAGTAGAGGCCATTGCCGCTGGGTGAACAGTACCCTGATCGATCGAGCCAGTGGAGGGGTGGATGAACAGGACCCCGTGGAGGGCTGGATGAACAGGACGACCCCGTGGAGGGCTGGTTGAATAGTAGCCGGTGGAGGGCTGGATGAATAGTAGCCTGTCGAGGGGTGGTTGAACAGGACCCCGTGGAGAGGGCTGGTTGAACAGTAGCCCATGGAGGAGCAGTGGAGGCTTGATGAACAGGAGCCCGTGGATGAACAGTCGCTAGTGGAGGTTGGAGGAGGTCGACGGTGGATGAACAGTAGCCCGTGGAGGCTGGAGGAGGTCGACGGTGGAGCTGAACTGTATCCCGTGGAGTCCCGTTTTGCGGTACGCCACACCCCTCCCGATGAACAGGACCCCCGTTTCGACCGTAGCGCTCCAACACAAGTCCGTTTCCTCCGTTTTGCGGTACGCCACACCCCTCCCGATCAACAGGACCCCGCTTCGACCATAGGAGGTCCAACAGAAGTCCGTTTCCTCCGTTTTGTGGTACGCCAGGCCCCTCCCGATGAACATGATCCCGTTTCCACCGTGGCCGGTCGAACACAAGGCCGTTTCCTCCGTTCTGCGGTACGCCAGGCCTTGTTTTCATTGGCTGTTCCATCATGGCCGGTTGGCTCCCGATGAACAGCACGCGTTCCGTTGCCTCCTGGTAAACACGACGCATTCCGTTGCCTCCCCATGAACACGACGACGCAGTTTCTCCATTCCAACCCAGCCCCAGCCATGTACACGAGCCCTGGCCGTACGTATGCGCGAGTAGGCATTCGTATGTACGTATGTGGCCGTATTTACTTTCTTGCACCCTGGCCGCTGTACGTACGTGTCACTACTAGAAAAAGGGCTATAGATGGGATTGACACTAATGGCGCACCAGACAAGCGGTGCGCCATTAGTATATACTAATGGCACACCACCTTCTGATATGCCATTAGAGTTGAAACTACTAATGGCGCACCTGGCCCAGGGTGCGCCATTAGTATCAATTTTTTTTAACTAGTGCGCCTGTCCAAACATACTAATGGCGCATCCAGACACAGTGTGCCATTACTAGTTGTAAGTAGTAATGGCGCACCTGCCGGAAAGTGCGCCACTAATGTTGTTTTTTCTATTATATTTTTTATTCCCTTTTTTGCAAAACTACTAATGGCGCACTTTTCCACCGTGCGCCATTACTAGTTTAAATTAGTAATGGCGCACTGTGGAACAGTGCGCCATTAGTATGTTTTTTTTTGCAAAACTACTAATGGCGCACCACCAAAAGGTGCGCCATTAGTAACCTGGATTACTAATGGCGCATTTAGAGTTGGTGCGCCATTAGTAAGTGGGCAGCAACAAGATATTTTGGACAGCCTCTCCTACCCACACTCACTTTCTCCCCACTTCATTCTCTCCACCTCCTCCTTGTCTCGGGTGCCTCCTCTTTTTCACCTCATTTCCACCATAGATTCATTCAATTTAAGTGGTTAAATTACCTTGTTTTGATAGGTAAGTAAGGGGGGAAGCTATATTTATGTTGTTCTCCCTACAACAATGTGCACATGCACTTTTTATGGCCTAGCTAGATCTATATGTTCGTGGTGTTGCATATGTTTGTGGTGTTGCATATGTGTTTGTGTTTGGAGGTGTACCGGTATTTGAAATGCGATAGTTGCCAATATTTTGCCGGAATGTTGATTCATTTCCGTTTCGGCGAGAATTTTGGCATTAAGCATTCTTTTTGGTCCTATTTTTAGGGAAAGTCATGCCAAAATTTTTCTTGGTTCTAAAATATCGTTTTGCTCTACCCCGCAGGCGACCATGGTCCGCATGATGATCGAAGGCATCGTGAATAGGTTTTTGAGGTCCGCGAAGGCCGAGATGCTTCAAAAGAACGAGACGGAGATAAGATGTCCGTGTCGAAGATGCAAGCTGAAGAGCCTTATTGCGGACCCGGAATCCGGGCAGGTGCGGGACCACCTGCTCTTGCGTTGTTTCATGGATGGCTATCGGTGGCAAGGTGATGAAGATGACTACGAAGTCGTCCATGGGGGCCGGGCAAGAAATGAGGAAGGGCAGCAAGACAACCACCGCGGCTTGGGCGGGCGAGAAGACGAAGAATCCCCAGGAGATGATCACGACGGTGATGCTGTACACAGTCATCATGTAGAAGATGCAGGACATGATGATGAGGAAGATGCCGGAGCAGACGACGGGCATGATCATGAAGATGATGATGCCGGCGGAGCAGACGACGCTGGACCATCGATGGGCTGGGTGCAGGACCCTCATATTCAAGAGCTGCTTCTCAAGCAGACGGATAACGCAAGAGCTGCCGCCCGAGAGAAAGCCAAGATGGATCAACTTGAGTTAGACGCGGTTACTCCATTGTATGAAGGATGCAGGCCCGAGGATACTCGCCTGAAAGTAACGCTCATGGCTCTGGAGATGATGGTAAAACACAAAATGACCGACGCATGCTTCGACGAGAACATGTCATTCTGGCACGGACATCTTCCCAAGGGGAACAAGTGCCCGACCAGTTTGGAGGAGGCGAAGAAAATCGTGTGTCCTCTGGATTTACCGCACGTGAAATACCATGTGTGCATGAACAATTGCATCATTTATCGGGACGAGCACGCGGAGTCTACCATATGTCCGGTGTGCGGCGTCACTCGATACAAGAAGAGGAAGAAAGCTCCTCGAAAAGTGGTGTGGTACTTTCCGATCACTCCTCGTCTGCAGCGGTATTTCGCGGACCCTAAGGTAGCAAAGCTCCTGCGTTGGCACGCGGATAGGGAGGAGAGGAAGCGAGAAGATGACGCAAATGATCCGGAGATAGATAAAAAAGACAATATGCTGAGTCACCCTAAGGATGCGAGCCAGTGGCAAGCGTTGAACTTCGAAGACCTAGAATTTGGGAACGATCCAAGGAACATCATGCTGGGCGCGAGCACCGATGGAGTTAATCCGTTTGGCAGCCAGAGAAGCACACATAGCACCTGGCCTGTGTTTGTGTGGATGTACAACCTTCCCCCCTGGTTGTGCATGAAGAGGAAGTACATTCACATGAGTATGCTAATTGAAGGACCGAAACAACCAGGGAACGACATCAATCTGTATCTGGGGCTGCTGAAAGAGGAGCTTGACACGCTGTGGAAAACGCCAGCCAATACGTGGGACGCCGCAGAGAAAGAATATTTCCCTATGAGAGCCGCGCTGCTCACGACGGTGCACGACTATCTCTGTTACGGATATGTCGCGGGGCAGGTGGTCCACGGATTTTCTAGATGCGTCAGGTGCATGGATGACACAACGTATCGCCAGCTAGATAGAGATCCCGAGTCTTCGAAAACCGTGTTCATGGGACATCGAAGGTGGCTCCGCGACGATGACCCGTGGAGAAAACGCAAGGATCTATTCGATGGTGAAACCGAACCCCGAGGACGCCCGCGTACGAGGAGCGGCGAGGAAATAGACGAGCTGTTGAAAAATTGGAAAGACTGCCCACTACCGGGAAAGAAGCAAAAGGCGCCAGAGCCGGGAAAGAAGCGAAAGGCGCCAGAGCCGCTGCTGAAGGTATGGAAAACGAGGTCTGTTTTCTGGGACTTGCCGTACTGGAAGATCCACCGTGTGCCTCACAGCCTTGATGTCATGCATATCACGAAGAACGTGTGCGAGAGTCTGCTTGGTACCCTGCTCAACATGCCAGAGAGGACCAAAGATGGGCCGAAAGCAAGGGCAGACTTGAAATCAATGGGCATCAGGCAGGAGCTTCACGCTATATATGATGATGATGATGATGATGATGAGGCGAAGCAGGACACGGAAAGTCGTCGCAAAGGCAAAAAGGCCAAGAAGACCGGAAATGACTACCCTCCCGCGTGCTTCACTCTAAGTCAGGAGGAGATCGAGCAGTTTTTCACCTGCCTCGTAGGAGTAAAACTTCCTTACGGTTACGCGGGGAAGATAAGCAGATACCTAGACCTAGCGAAGCTGAAGTTCAGCGGGATGAAGTCTCACGACTGTCACGTGCTGATGACGCAGATACTTCCAGTTGCAATCCGTGGGATCATGGACGAGCACGTCCGTGAAACGCTATTTGGCCTATGCAACTTTTTCGACGTCATCTCTCGGAAGTCTGTTGGCGTGAGGCAACTCAGAAGGCTACAGGAAGAGATCGTGGTGATACTATGCGAGCTTGAGATGTACTTCCCGCCCGCATTCTTCGACGTTATGGTGCATCTGCTGGTCCATATCGTGGACGATATCATCCAACTCGGGCCGACGTTCCTGCACAGCATGATGCCGTTCGAAAGGATGAATGGTGTCATCAAAGGATACATTCGCAACATGTCACGTCCAAAGGGAAGCATAGCCAGGGGCTTTCTGACCGAAGAGTGCATCTCCTACTGCACGAATTATCTAGGCATCGAGAACCCCGTTGGTCTGCCCGTCAACAGGCACCTCGGCAGGCTCGCTGGATGGGGTCACCGTGAGGGTCGCCGCGAAATGCATGTCGACTTCGAGGGTCGACTCGCCGACTTTGAAAGAGCAAACCTAGTCGCGCTACAACACATAGACGTGGTCGATCCTTGGGTGGTAGAGCACAAAACCTTTATTAAGAAGACGTACAATGACCGAGGCCAACAGAGGACGGACGGAGATATACTCAAAGAGCACAACTCATGTTTCACGCGTTGGTTCAAGCAGAAGCTTCTGTCGTACCCTTTACATGAGGATTCTTCCGCGGAAGAACAACTCATATTCGCCTTGTCACAGGGCGCCGAGCACAACCTGATGACCTATGAGGCGTACGATATCAACGGCTACACATTCTACACCGAGGCCAAGGACATGAAGAGCGATGGTTATCAGAACTCCGGGGTAACGATGGAATCCTACACCGGTAACGACAAGGACAGATACTACGGAAGGATCGAGGAGATCTGGGAGCTGAGCTACGCTGGAGAGAAGGTCCCGATGTTCCGTGTCAGATGGGCCAAGAGCGTCCTAAAAGAAGACCGGTATTTCACCACCATGGTTATACCCGAAGCCAAATCCAAGACCGCAGGCGCAAACGTCACCGCGAAAAATGAGCCATGGGTACTGGCTTCCCAAGTGGACCAATGCTTCTTCATTACCGACCCGTCAAAGCCCAGTCGTGTTGTCGTGAGGAGAGGCAAAAGGAAGATCATCGGAAATGGATGGAGTAGCCAATGAGCAAGACTTCGACAAGTACGGCGACCCGAGAATCGAACATGACGACGATGATGAAGTAGCAGCATACACCACAAGAAGAAGCAGGACCACCCTACCTAAAGGACGTCCGTTCCACAGAAGAACTCCATTTGCGAAAAAGAAGGGCAAGAAGATTGTGAACAGATAGCTAGCTAAGATCGATTGTATTTAAATCGTAGCCTTCATTTCTCGATTGTATTTCATGGGCACTTTTTGAACTATCATGAATATTTTTAAATTTCATGGACACTCGATCTCGATCCCCCTCCATCTCGATCGCTATCCCACCTCGCCAGATCCGGTCCCCCTCGCCGTCGAGCACCCCCGGGTCCACCGGCCCCCCGCACCCCGCGCACCCTCCCCCGCTCCACCGGCATTACTGTTTGATGATATTTTAAAAAAAATTATTACTGTCTTATAAAAAAATATTACTGTTATGATTTAAACAAGTTTGAACATATTTAAACACAAATAAATATCAAACAGCATTTTAAATGCATAAAAAAAATTGTGGAGCCTGGGAATCGAACCCAGGACCTCCTGGTGTGAGAACTGGCTGCTGACCAGTCGAGCTAGTAGAGGGAACTTGGTGTGGATCAGGTCAGGTGGAAGATAACCTGTTGGCTCGAGCAGAAATCAAAAAAAATACTAATGGCGCACCAGGGTGAGGTGCGCCATTAGTATGGATGTACTTATGGCGCACCGAGGGGTGGTGCGCCATTAGTATTGTGCCCTCGCCCTCGATCCCCTTCCCCTCTCCTATCCCCGGCCCAAACCTATCCCCTCTCTCTCCCTCGCCCTCGCCCTCGATCCCCTTCCCCTCTCCTCTCCCGACGCCGCTGCCCCGCTGCCTCGACGCCGCCCCGTCGTCCTCGTCTCCGCCCCGACGCCCCGACGCGGCGACGCCGCCCTCTCCTCTCCCGACGCCGCCGCCCCGCCGCCCCGTCTTCCTCGTCTCCTCGGCGCCGCTCTCCTCGTCTCCTCGGAGCACCACCACCACCCGGACCTCGTCGCCTCCCGGACCTCGTCGCACCACCACCAACATCCACAGCGTCGACGTCTTCGTCCCCGTCGACGCCCCCGTCTTCTACGCCTGCAGGTACCCCATCCAAATCACCCCCGCCTCCATTTCCCACCTCTCCCTCTCTGCTCCTCCCTCCTTGACCTCTCCCTCTCTAATTCTTCCTAGGGTTTATCTGGGGTTTATAAAGTTGGTAGTTCTGTCATAAGATTTCATTGAGGATCGCCATGAGAAATAATTCAAACTGAATGTATTGACAGTGTGTTAACTGAATTTTCGCACTGCATTTTTGTAGAGGAATTGCCGTCTGTAACAGGGTCGTAGTACTGGTCCCCTAAATTAATTGCTTAAGTAGCCTATTAATCATGATTTTATGTTCATCTTGGTGATTATAGGTATTTAGGGCATCTGTATTTGTTGATTGTGATGCCAAGATTGGTCCTTATGTATGGGCTATACTCATGGTAAGATTAGCCAACAGTTCAAGCCTATCTGGAATGCGGGAATTTGCTTGTACTTAGTTGTGGAACAGTTTAATTACCACAAAAACCTAGGGTTGTGTTCCCAGTTTGCGTAAATGATGTCATTGAGATGTCTGTCGCTTTATATTCCCATGCTCGATTACTTCTTCCTTGTGATCATCTAGCTGTATTATATGCTAAAATAATATTCTTTGCCAACGGCTTTAGTGTTCTCTTCCCTCGGGATTGTTGCCTTGCTTTATGATTATTAGATGTTCTCTTTATGATTCTCTATTTTATTCGTAAAATTTCCTTGTGGTCAGCTAGGTGTACTATGCTAAAAGAAAATCTTCCCCAACTGCTTCAAGTTCTCTTTCCCCGAACAGTGTATGCACAATCGGTCTTTTAGGATTGTTACCTTGCTTTATGATTATCAGATGTTTCTCTTTATGATTCTCTATTTTATTCTTCATATTTCGTTAATGAGTTTAGCTCTTGAGCTGAAGTTATTGAGTTTTCGTTGTTGTGGTTTAGAGATGATTCAAATTCTGGAAATTATTGGCATTGAAGTACCATTGATTGCCTCACCACTAGCTGAATTATGTATTCAGTCTATCCTATGTCAGTCCATATAGGTCTAGCTATACAAATTCTTCACTTTTATTGTTTTGGAATTAGCTTCTATGGAGTTCTCTTTGTTTCCCAACAGGGTTCGTGGTGCCATGACATTCTCATGTGTATGTTCCTAATACAACAATCTGTCTCTGAACTTCGCTTTTGGACTCCTGAGTACATTTTGTTTGGGAACTACATACTATGTTTGATTTAAATGGAGCTCCCATGCGTAGAACACCTCTTGGAGTATCAACTTAGCTCTAGAATCAACCATATTTTTTCTGACACGTACAGCAGGGATACTCCCTGCTCCCAACATAAATTTTGTTCATGTAAATAAAACCAGCATACTGCAAAACTCCACAGTTGCCGCAAGGTTAACAAGTGTAGGTTTGAAACAGAGGGAAGGGTGGAAAATTAGATTAGGTAAAACCTTGTGGCACTATACCTTGATCATTCTATAGCACTGGTGCAGCATCTGGACCAAGTATTTTGAGGAGTCTATCTGTACTTTTATTAATCATTAATGTGTTGGTACATATATATTGAGAAATGAAACTTCTCTCACGGATGTTTTAGTTTTCTGCTTGTTGGAAACACGACTGCTTCTTGCAAAACCTGTTTGACAGTTCGGATGAAATTAGCCAATCTTTCAGTAGCCAATCTTGGTAAAATGTGTTTAACTTGTAGCTTCTAGCTTAAGTGAGTAGCCAATACTGTAGTGAGTAGCTTAACTTGTTTAAGTACTGCCAGTTAGTAGTACTGCTAGTGAGTAGATGAACTCCATTTAACTAGCTTAATTGAGTTTCAGTTGTGTAGTGAAGTTCTTCTATTTTGTATGATGCGGTTCACGCTTAAACTAGCCATTTATGTTCATGTGCGTCTGTCTGGCTGTGTATCCCAACTTGTGTTGATGCTCTGAAGTAGGTTTTCACTAAGAGAATTCAAAACTAAGACATGTTCTTAAACTGAAGCAGTATTTGTATCACAGAAAAAGTTCTGAAGCTGTTGAACCTTACCTTATGTATCACAAAAAAAGGCAAGGAACATCATGAACAACTCTCCATGACTTAATTTTCCTATATGCATTGGCCTGTACATTAGGTTCACTTTTCCTATAAGCATTGGCCAGTACAGCAGGTTCACTTTTCAAAACAAATTAGAGCAGACCTCATACACCCAAGAAAACCTGAAAAAAAATGAAGTTCAACCCCTCACTTTTCCTATATGCATTGGCCTGTACAGTTGGATTTGTTTCTGATTTTAGTGTTTTCAGTCTATTTTTCTATTTCTGCTTTAACATAACGGAATAACTAATGGTGGCTGCCTAATGATGACAGACTAAGTTTCTGATTTATTTTGTTATAGAAGTGTAGATTCATTGGTAGCAATTGTTTTCAGTGTCTCATGTTGCTTGTAGTGTTTTGTCCAAAATGTTGAATGATACTGCTTGGAGATGCATATATTGTTTCACCTCTTCACATGCCAATGTATTTTCCATGTTGTGATGGAGGCCTTTTTTGCCTTGTCCACCCGAGAGGCCCTTGAGTTTGCCGGAATGTCGATTAACTTCCGTTCCGGCAAATTCGGGTACTCCATATGTCCTATTTTCAGCAAAGGTCATGCTGAAATTTTCCGTGAATTTTAGCATGACTTTGCTAAAAATAGGACATATGGGGTACTTGTGACTAATGCATGGGCCGGGGTATCTTAGTAGTTAATTAAGTAGGATCAAGTGCCCCGGCGTACTTGTGACTAATGCATGGCTTTTAGGGTGCCTCGGTGTCGATAAAAACCGAAATGATGAAAGCTTAGGCTTTTAGGGTGCCTCGGCGTCGAAAAACCCTCAATGATAAAAGCTTAGCTTTTAGGATGCCTCGGTGTCGACAAACCCTAAATGATGAGACCATGATCTTGTTCCTTGACAATAACCAACTTTTTGACCAAACTTTGTTCCTATTTAGAGAGAAACATGGCCAACAACGATGAGGCCGGGGGTTCGGGCGTCAAGGCATTCTGGAAGCTGTCCCAGGAGATGGAGGAACAACCTCACTTGTATGAGGACGCCGCCTTCCCCACCGATCCTGAGACCACTGATGGTACCGCCGAGGATGACCCCACTGATGCCACCACTGATGGTGCCGCCGAGGATGCCACCACTGATGATGGCGGCGCACGCACAGATGGCAGCCAACCGAAGAGGCAACGGAAGGACCGGCGCCCGACCGTGCTCCGCACCCTCAAGGAGGAAGTTACTGAAGTGGACTCCGACGGGAATCCAACGGCGCCCGAACGAATAGTCAAGGGGTACTCGCTTCAGCTCGGGTGCATTCTCCGGAGCACCGTCTCGATCAACACCGAGAACCTGAGGCATCCTGACCGAGGGAATTTGCGCAACCTCCTCTTCACGAAGCTGCACGAACGATACAAGTTCCCCGCTGAATTTGAAAACACAAGCCTCAAAGGGAATAAAGTGAACAATGCTGCCCTCACGAAGATGAGCAAGGCCCTGTCTACTTGGAAAAGCAATGTGAAGAGAATGATCGAGAAAGGTGAGAGTTATGAGAAGATCAAGGAGAAAATCCTTCGATCACCGAAGATGACTACAACGACTTCAAGATCAATTGCTCGAGCACCGCAAACTCCGAATCAAGTAAGTGGGGGAAAGAAATGCGGGAGCTGAACTTAGGGGAACACACACTCGGTCCCGGCGGTTACAGAGTGGCGGAGCCTATATGGGACAAGGAGGAGGCGGACCGTGCCGAGCAAGGCCTACCGCCCCTCTTCGATAAATACGGTGACAAGCAGACCAGGAACTTTGTCAGGGCCCGGTACAAGAAGGACCCGAAAACAAAGGAGCTTACCACGGATCCGAAGACCAGGGCGCTTGAGCTTGTTCTGGTAAGGAATACACCCCCGCGTAATTAGCTCCATATGGTTGCATTCTAATTAATGAAGCCAAATTTCTAAATGGTTCACATTCCTTCCGCAGGCGACTGAAAGCAGTAGCGCGGGGTCGACTAAGAGCAACCCTTGGGACACCACTCTAAATAGGGCGTTGAATGTAATGAAGAACAAGGATAAGCTCAGTAAGCCGACGTCAGCTGGTCGTGTGGCCGGCAAAGGCTTGTCGACAAAATGGTCGTCATACTATAACACTGGTGGGCGAAAGGAGAAAAAGACCAGCTCGGAAAGCCAGGCGCGCGAGGTTCAAGAACTCAGGGCACAGGTGGCGCGGATTCCGGAGATTGTCCAAGAGCAAGTGCAACAACAACTCGGAGCGACGATCACCGCCATTGTGCCTACCTTGATCCAGGGGATTAGTGCGTGGATTGCGGGCGGCCAACAGGGGCCGCCCCCGATTCCTAGCTTCACGGCCAGCAACTCGCAGAACGCGATGGCGGGGCCATTGGTGTCTCCGGCGGAGGCGGCATTGGTGTCTCCGACGCCGGCACGGGAGCTTAATGCACCCGGGTGTACGCCGGCCGGCACCTCTGCAGCAAGCGGCCCCTCCGTCAACTGCACGCCCGCCGTTGGCGGTGCCTCGACATTAGCCGAGCTCGACGCCATCATCACGGTAACTAATTAAGCCTCTCTCGGCCGAGGACTTCATCTCCTTGCCTTTGACTGGGCATCCCTAACGCCCTACATGTTTTCGCAGGGCGCCGCCGACGTTCCGTGCACTCTCCTGCACTTCGTGAACAACGAGTTGGTCGATGTCGCCAAGGGCAAAATCGTTCAACCGGGCAACCCCTTGTTCCACGGTACCCAGATGCCACCCAACTTGTTTAGGGTTCAACTGGTTCGGGTGCTGCCAGGCTGCGACGAGTTGTTACCTCCGATTCGACCCATCGGGGCCGACGATGATGACGTGATGACCCTCAGCGCCTGCCTGAGCTGGCCCCTGCTTTGGCCGAAGAGCCAGATTCGTTTGGGGGCGGGGGACACCACCCCAAAGACAACACCGCCAGTCGTGCCGGCGCCAAGTCGGCCCCATGGCAAGACCGCCGCAACGGTGCCGGACATCCCTATGCCACTGGATCCAAACATGCATATGGCACAGGATCAGAACGACGACGACGACGATACATTTGCCAACGTCGATCAGTACTTTGCCGATCATGGGTACGGTGGCGACTTCATGGGGCCTCCTTCTCAAGAACCCAACCCAACAAAAGACGTGTGCGATCTAGCTGGTACCGCGGAGAAGCCAAGTTGCAACAGGCGTCGTCTGCAGTTCAGCTCTCAGGAGACGCCTCCAGCTGCCGACTTCACCGAGCCTCAGATAGGCGAGGTGCGAAATATGATCAGCCCCAACACACTCAAGAAGGCGGTCTGTGAGCAGAACTCGGTCCCATTACAGGAGAAGAAGAAGGCACGCAAAAGAAAGACTAACAAGGGTGCGGGCCAGCCGGCACCGAGTACGATCCGTGCTCAGGACGGGCCACCTTCAACTGAGGATATCTCGAGGAGGGTGCATGTGGCGGGTAGGCCGATGCTACCGAGAAATATGCTCGATGCTGCAACCGGTGCTATGCGGAGTCTGCATGACAGTGTTCTTTCTTTGGAGAAGCGGCGTCTCGGAGAGAAGGATGTGGCATACCCGGTTTTCGCGGCCAAGGTGCCAGAGGGCAAGGGCTTTGTGGATAACTCCATCGGGGGTACGATCGTCCTGCGGTTTGATGACATCCACGCTATGTTGAACCTTCATCCGCTGCACTACACCTTCGTTCGGCTATTTTCGCTGAGTATGGAGATGCGGATCATTCGCGACAAGACCCCGGACATCGTGATAGTCGACCCCTTCTACATGCGTGCCAAGATCTTGGGCAGCGCTGGGGACCGGCAAGTCGCGAGTTCTTACCTCGAAGGCGTCATTCTGGCAAACCAAGATAAGGATAACTTCCTCGTGCCTTACTTTCCCGAGTAAGTCCTCCCCTCAACCGCCCCGTAACATATGAATTCTTAGATTTCGATCGTTTTTCTTTTAACATTCCGTGTTTTCTGCAGTGACACACATTGCACGCTCATCCTCCTAAGCCCCAAATATTCCATGGCCACGTATTTCGACCCGGACCGTCAGTCGAACGTAGACTACACAAATGTCAAGAAGGTTCTTGATGATGTTCTCCCCGGCTACGTCAAATCTGGAGGCACCTTCACCAGGCCTATTCGTAAGTACGGCAAGCACGTGTTCTCCCACAATACGACGTTCTGCTGCGTCAAGCAGCCGCCTGGCGGTCAGAAGGGTGCCTACTACGCCATCCATCACATGCGGGCGATCGTACGGGACCATCATCAACTTCTGCTACCGAGTAGACTCAAAGATTGGGCCGCGAGCGTGTCGGCAATCCAGGACGCGGACATCAGACAAGAATTCTTTCGCATCCAGTCGGAGTTTGCGGAAATCATCCATCAAGATGTCCTTCGTACCTCGGGGCAGTTCTACCTCAGAAATCAACCGTCCAACAGTGACATCGACACAATCCTACAAATGCAGGCTGACAACGCCCGTTGTTTCATGACTCCCACGATAGACGGCGGCTTCATCCACGCTCCGGTCCCTTGAGTCGAGTCGAAAGCAGTGATGCTGTGTCTAGTTCTGAAACATCGATTGGCTCATGTTGTAATTAAACTTTAATGAACTTGTAGTATGTCTCTTTGGTTTCGAGAGTCGTTCAACTTAGATGTAATCGATGCTATTAATGTCTTGCTTTTCTCTTCCGATCGTTCTGTTGCATACTTATATATTGCTTATGTATTGTCTGTGAATTGGTACTAACGTTTCGTTTGGCTACTGCATAGCGATGCCGTGGTATGTCGTGTACAAGGGTAAGGTTCCCGGAGTCTACGACGACTGGGAGGAGTGTCGGAGACAGGTTCACCGATTCAGCGGTAACAGTTACAAAGGGTACGCCACTAGGGCCGAGGCCGAATCTAGATACGCCCGCTATCTAGCGGGAGAGGGGAGGGAGCGTTGGAGGAACCGGATGAAGACGAGTTTCATCGTGATGACCGCAGCTCTCTTCTATGTGATGGTAGTTTAGATGATCGATATCGACTTGTAATGTGAAGACAAACTCGCGGTCTCGAGACTTGTAATATAATGTTCTATCTTTGTTCGGTCTTTTCAATTCGGAGACTAATATGATGAATTGTATTCGGAGACTAAAATGATGAATTGTATTCAGAGACTAATCTTCTATTGTATTCGATGAATCTGTTGTTGATGTGTGCTGTCTATATTTTGTCTAATTATACATTTTGTAACCTGTACAAAAAACAGAAAATAAAAAAATAAAAAAAACCTAATATTCATACTAATGGCGCATCACATCATAGTGCGCCATTAGTATGCCAAAGGATACTAATGGCGCATCACTAAACAGTGCGCCATTAGTATGCCGAAGTTACTAATGGCGCATCCTGTTGTTGTGCGCCATTAGTATGCCAAAGCACCTGGGTATACATGGCCCCCTGGGAGGCATACTAATGGCGCACTGTTGTATATACTAATGGCGCATCTGGGGTGCGCCATTAGTATACCAGATACTAATGGCACACCAGTGGTGCGCCATTAGTAAAATATACTAATGGCGTGGTACTAATGGCGCACCACTAATGCGCCATTAATGGCCAAATTAGGTGCGCCATTAGTAGGCCTTTTCCTAGTAGTGTGTACATGCTACGTGCGCGCCTGTACTACCACACGTGCACGCCTCTAAATCGACCAGTATGTACGTACACGTTCGCGACCAAAATGACAACACTACGTACGCTTCGACAGGGTAGGTCCCGACTGTTAGCCACTTCCTTGTGTGCGAGGATGTAGCTGGTGGGTCCCAGCAGTTGGGGGGCGAATCATTTTTTTCCCGTAATATGGACGCACTTCCTTGCGTGCGAAGATGTAGCTGGTGGGTCCCAGCAGTCAGGGGGAAACTTTTTTTCACGAAATACGGTGGCCCGTCCGGTGGGTCCCTGCTATCAGGTGGAGGAATCATTATTTTCCGCGAAATAAGGAGGCACTTCCTTGCTGCGGCCGTGGACCCAGCTGTCAACCTCTCCACGTACAGTACTCTTCCGATGGAAGTCGTTCGACCACGCCGCGGCGAGAGCACCATGGTGGTGGACGACGACGAGGCCTAGGAAGGGGACGACGCGGAGCCGGGGAAGACGCAACAGTGGATGCCCATGCGGAGAGGAGTACGAGGGTTCACTGGTTCGGCTGCGGTGTGAGGCTGCCGTCGCCGCAGGGCCTGGCCAGCGGTGGGAGTAGTAGGGGGCGGTGAGGCCTCCGCGGCATCATTGCCAGCCACGGGAAGCAGGAGCACGCGGCACGACCGGCGCTGGTTTGGGCAGCTGGAGCAACAAGACCAGAGGTTGAAGAAGCACTACCACCGTTGGATGGACATCGTACAGTCACTGGAGCTAGAATCGTTCATATTGACTAAGTTGACAAAGCCCTCCGTCCCCGTCAACTTAGTAGGCCCACAAGTTAGCCTCCCACTATGGTGGGTCCCAGCTAGCAGGGGGTATTATTTTTTTGTGCGTAATAAGGAGGCACTTCCTTGCGTGCGAAGATATAGCTGGTGGGTCCGACCTGTCAGCGGGGGGAACGTTTTTTTTTGTGAAATACAGAGGCCCTTCCGATGGGTCCCAGCTGTCAGGTGGAGGAATCATTATTTTGAACATAATAAGGAGGCATTTCCTTGCATGCAGCCATGGACCCAGTTGTCAGCCTCTCCATGCACAGTCTACTTCTGATGGATGTCGTTCGTTGACCACGTTGACTACTCCGCACCGAGCGCATCCAAGGTGGTGGACGACAGCGAGGCCCCGGACAGCAACGAGCCGGAGATGGGAAGATGCGGTAGTAGAGTCATAGACGGAGAGGTGTACGAGGGTTAACTGGTTCTGGTGCGGTGTGGTTTGGCAGTCGGTGGAGAAGAACAGGAGGTGTGGAGGGGTGGAGGGATGGCTGGCCAACGGTGGGGTAGCACTTCACAGCGAAGTGTGCTAAGCAGAGCTGCTAGCAGCAGGAGGCGGGAGCAGGTGGTCCCAGCGGCGCTAGAGGAAGAAGACGAGAGATTGAAGATGGATGCCGGTCGTTGGATGTAAATCCAACGGCTAACGATGTCAGAATCATTTGTTGACTAAGTTGACAACAACTTGCGTTGCCTTCGACTTATTGGCCCACATTTCAGCCTCCAAAAATGTGGCACGTATTCAACCCATTTTTTCAGAATTTACAGTCAATTTGATCTTTTTTTTTAGAATTACAGTCCATTTGTTGGGCTGGGTGAACAAATAATGTAGCGTCCATGCGGCCCATTAATTTTTCTCCTCAAAAATTATAGGCCATTTGCACTTTCTCGCAATACACGATTTTGCTGGGCTGATTCTAATTATAATGTGGGGTTGGGCACAACAATGTTATCAAAAAATAAACAGGGGCTGAGCATTTTGTTATAAATATATTTAAATAATAAGTGATTTATTATTACATTGGTCCTTAAATCATACCAAGCTTTTGTACACAATAACCAGGATTTTCGTTGCCAAAAAAATCCAGTATTTCATTGTTAAGAAACTATTTTTATAAGTTAATAAGATATGGGATATTGTTTTCTTACATATGTCAGTATCTGTTAAATATATGCATAATTTAAATATATAGAAAAATAGAACAGACCTCTGTGTTTTCTTCAAAAAAAATACATAAATTGGGCTACCGATGTTTTAGGTAAAACCTCGGATGGGAGGTCCATAGGCCGGTCGATACATGACGACCCTCAAAAGAAAGCCTAGACGATGCAGCCCAAAATCCAGCGGATACTTGCTGCCCCAGTGATAATAAATGATACTACCCACCAGCTCCACAGCTTCGTTGTGAATTTATCTCCTACGTTGAAGCACCTAAAAAAATGTAACTATGTTGACAAACCCGTGGGCCCCAACTTCAGTATAGCATTAGGAGGAAGTTTTTTCGATGAGGCACTTGCTTTCGTACGGCCATAGACCTGGTGTGTCCCGACTGTCCGCCTCTCCACGTACAATCCTCTCCAGATTCCTCTCGTTTGTTCAGCATGTTCACAATGGCAGACAGCGGCGCCGCGGCGAGCGCACAAAGGCGCAGGAGGTGATCGGACCACCCAAGGCAGTGCCTTATTTGTAACGAAAGTACTGAACTAGCCCAGTGGCCAAGTGACACTACCCGACAGCTGTTCCTTCCGGGTTCGATTCCACTTGATGCAGGGAAAATATCTCCAAATTTTTTGCCTCTGCCATTATTGACATGTGGGTCCCCATTGTCATCTACGCACACCACGTCCAACACTTGCCAAAACTTCGTCCCTCGTTCTATCTGTTTTTCACACACTCGACATTGTGTGGGCATTTTGAAAATAGCATATCTTTTTGACTGTGCATCATATGAAGATGTGCTATGCATGACTGTTGATTAGCATGATGTTAACTGGCTGGTAGTTCCATTTTCGACCATGAATAAAACTTCCAACATAATGTTAACCCTGTTTGAAAAGGCCGTGTTAATATAAATGCTCTACCTTTGAAAGTTGCAGTTTCTTGTCTGAAACTGAACTTGCCGTTTCTTATCTGAAACTGAAACTTGCAGTTTCTTCTCTGAGAATCACATTGTCTGCACTTTTATACTCCTATGAAACTACATTTTTTTAAGTGCTAAAAATAGATCTCTAGAATTCATAAAATACTTCATATGCTCAATAACCTCCTTGTCCAATTCGGACTTGGGGGGGGGGGGAGGGGCTAGCGGCTGCCCCTTGGCCGCCTCTCCTCTTCCACCACTTGGGCCCATGAGGCCCAATAACCTCCGGGGGGTTTCCGGTAACCCCCCGGTACTCCGGTATATATCCGATAACCCCCGAAACCATTTCGGTGTCCGAATATAGTCGTCCAATATATCAATCTTCATGTCTCGACCATTTCGAGACTCCTCGTCATGTCCGCGATCACATCCGGGACTCCGAACTACCTTCAGTACATCAAAACACATAAACTATAATATAACCGTCATCGAACTTTAAGCGTGTGGACCCTACGGGTTCGAGAACTATGTAGACATGACCGAGACACGTCTCCGGTCAATAACCAATAGCGGAACCTGGATGCTCATATTGGCTCCCACATATTCTATGAAGATCCTTATTGGTCAAACCGCATAACAACATACGTTGTTCCCTTTGTCATCGGTATGTTACTTTCCTGAGATTCGATCGTCGATATTTCAATACCTAGTTCAATCTCGTTACCGGCAAGTCTCTTTACTCGTTCCGTAATACATCATCCCCCAACTAACTCATTAGTTGCCATGCTTGCAATGCTTAAGTGATGTGCATTACCGAGTGGGCCCAGGGATACCTCTCCGACAATCGGAGTAACAAATCCTAATCTCGAAATACGCCAACCCAACAAGTACCTTCGGAGACACCTGTAGAGCACCTTTATAATCACCCAGTTACGTTGTGACGTTTGGTAGCACACAAAGTGTTCCTCCGGTAAACGGGAGTTGCACAATCTCATAGTCATAGGAACATGTATAAGTCATGAGGAATGCAATAGCAACATACTAAACGATCAAGTGCTAAGCTAACGGAATGGGTCAAGTCAATCACATCATTCTCCTGATGATGTGATCCCATTAATCAAATGACAAGTCTTTGTCTATGGCTAGGAAACATAACCATCTTTGATTAACGAGCTAATCAAGTAGAGGCATACTAGTGACACTCTGTTTGTCTATGTATTCACACATGTATCATGTTTCCAGTTAATATAATTCTAGCATGAATAATAAACATTTATCATGATATAAGGAATTAAATAATATCTTTATTATTGCCTCTAGGGCATATTTCCTTCAGTCTCCCACTTACACTAGAGTCAATAATCTAGATTACACAGTAATAATTCTAACACCCATGGAGTCTTGGTGCTGATCATGTTTTGCTCGTGGGAGAGGCTTAGTCAACGGGTCTGCAACATTCAGATCCGTATGTATCTTGCAAATCTCTTTGTCTCCCACCTGGACTTGATCCCGGATGGAGTTGAAGCGTCTCTTGATGTGCTTCGTTCTCTTGTGAAATCTGGATTCCTTTGCCAAAGCAATTGCACCAGTATTGTCACAAAAGATTTTCATTGGACCTGATGCACTAGGTATGACACCTAGATCGGATATGAACTCCTTCATCCAGACTCCTTCATTTGCTGCTTCCGAAGCAGCTATGTACTCTGCTTCACATGTAGATCCTGCTACGAAGCTTTTTTTAGAACTGCACCAACTGACAACTCCACCGTTTAATATAAACACCTATCCGGTTTGCGATTTAGAATCGTCCGGATCAGTGTCAAAGCTTGCATCGACATAACCATTTACGACGAGCGATTTGTCACCTCCATAAATGAGAAACATATCCTTAGTCCTTCTCAAGTATTTCAGGACGTTCTTGACCACTGTCCAGTGCTCCACTCCTGGATTACTTTGGTACCTCCCTGCTAAACTAATAGCAAGGCACACATCAGGTCTGGTACATAGCATTGCATACATGATAGAGCCTATGGCTGAAGCATAGGGAACATCTTTCATTTTCTCTCTATCTTCTGCAGTGGTCGGGCATTGAGTCTTACTCAACTTCACACCTTGTAACACAGGCAAGAACCCTTTCTTTGCTTGAACCATTTTGAACTTCTTCAAAACTTTGTCAAGGTATGTGCTTTGTGAGAGTCCTATTAAGCGTCTTGATCTATCTCTATAGATCTTGATGCCCAATATATAAGCAGCTTCACCGAGGTCCTTCATTGAAAAACTCTTATTCAAATATCCCTTTATGCTATCCAGAAATTCTATATCATTTCCGATCAATAATATGTCATCCACATATAATATCAGAAATGCTACAGAGCTCCCACTCACTTTCTTGTAAATACAGGCTTCTCCAAAAGTCTGTAAAACCATATGCTTTGATCACACCATCAAAACGTTTATTGCAACTCCGAGAGGCTTGCACCAGTCCATAAATGGATCGCTGGAGCTTGCACACTTTGTTAGATTCCTTTGGATCGACAAAACCTTCCGGTTGCATCATATACAACTCTTCTTCCAGAAATCCGTTCAGGAATGCAGTTTTGAAATCCATTTGCCAAATTTCATAATCATAAAATGCGGCAATTGCTAACATGATTCGGACAGACTTAAGCATTGCTACGGGTGAAAGTCTCATCGTAGTCAACCCCTTGAACTTGTCGAAAACCTTTTGCAACAAGTCTAGCTTTATAGACAGTAACATTACCGTCAGCGTCAGTCTTCTTCTTGAAGATCCATTTATTCTCGATGGCCTGCCGATCATCGAGCAAGTCAACCAAAGTCCACACTTTGTTCTCATACATGGATCCCATCTCAAATTTCATGGCCTCAAGCCATTTTTCGGAATCTGAGCTCACCATCGCTTCTTCATAGTTCGTAGGTTCGTCATGGTCTAGTAACATAACCTCGAGAACAGGATTACCGTACCACTCTGGTGCGGATCTTACTTTGGTTGACCTACGAGGTTCAGTAACATCTTGATCTGAAGTTTCATGATCATCATCATTAAGTTTCTCATTAATTGGTATAGACGTTACAGGAACCGGTTTCTATGATAAACTACTTTCCAATAAGGGAGCAGGTACAATTACCTCATCAAGTTCTACTTTCCTCCCACTCACTTCTTTTGAGAGAAACTCCTTCTCTAGAAAGGATCCATTCTTGGCAACGAATGTCTTGCCTTCGGATCTGTGATAGAAGGTGTACCCAACAATTTCCTTTGGGTATCCTATGAAGACACATTTCTCTGACTTGGGTTCGAGCTTATCAGGTTGAAGCTTTTTCACATAAGCATCGCAGCCCCAAACTTTAAGAAACGACAACTTTGGTTTCTTGCCAAACCACAGTTCATAAGGCGTTGTCTCAACGTATTTTGATGGTGCCCTATTTAACGTGAATGCGGCCATCTCTAAAGCATAACCCCAAAACGATAGCGGTAAATCAGTAAGAGACATCATAGATCGCACCATATCTAATAAAGTACGATTACCACATTCGGACACACCATTACGGTGTGGTGTTCCGGGTGGCACGAGTTGCGAAACTATTCCGCCTTGTTTCAAATGTAGACCAAACTCGTAACTCAAATATTCTCCTCCACGATCAGATCGTAGAAACTTTATTTTCTTGTTACAATGATTTTCAACTTCACTCTGAAATTCTTTGAACTTTTCAAATGAATCAGACTTATGTTTCATTAAGTAGATATACCCATATCTCCTTAAATCATCTGTGAAGGTGAGAAAATAACGATACACGCCGCGAGCCTCACCATTCATTGGACCACATACATCAGTATGTATGATCTCCAATAAATCAGTGCTCGCTCCATAGTTCCGGATAACGGCGTTTTTAGTCATCTTGCCCATGAGGCATGGTTCGCAAGTACCAGGTGATTCATAATCAAGTCATTCCAAAAGTCCATCAGTATGGAGTTTCTTCATGTGCTTTACACCAATATGACCCAAACGGTAGTGCCACAAATAAGTTGCACTATCATTATCAACTCTGCATCTTTCGGCTTCAACATTATGAATATGTGTATCAATACTATCAAGATTCATTAAAAATAGACCACTCTTCAAGGGTGCATGACCATAAAAGATATTACTCATATAAATAGAACAACCATTATTCTCTGATTTAAATGAATAACCGTCTCGCATCAAACAAGATGCAGATATAACGTTCATGCTGAACGCTAGCACCAAATAACAATTATTTAGGTCTAATACTAATCCTGGAGGTAGATGTAGAGGTAGCGTGTCGACGGCGATCACATCGACTTTGGAACCGTTTCCCACGCGCATCGTCACCTCGTCCTTAGCCAGTGTCCGCTTAATCCGTAGTCCCTGTTTTGAGTTGCAAATATTAGCAACAGAACCAGTATCAAATACCCAGGTGCTACTGCAAGCTCTGGTAATGTACACATTAATAACATGTATATCACATATACCTTTGTTCACCTTGCAATCCTTCTTATCCGCCAAATACTTGGGGCAGTTCGCTTCCAGTGACCAGTCTGCTTGCAGTAGAAGCACTCAGTCTCAGGCTTAGGTCCACACTTGGGGTTCTTCTCCTGAGCAGCACCTTGTTTGCTGTTCTTCTTGAAGTTCCCCTTCTTCTTCCCTTTGCCCTTTTTCTTGAAACTGCTGGTCTTATTGACCATCAACACTTGATGCTCTTTCTTGATTTCTACCTTCGCAACCTTTAGCATTGCGAAGAGCTTGGGAATCGTCGTATCCATCCCTTGCATGTTATAGTTCAGCACGAAGCTCTTGTAGCTTGGTGGCAGTGATTGAAGAATTCTGTCAATGGCGCTATCATCCGGAAGATTAACTCCCAGTTGAATCAAGTCATTGTTATACCCAGACATTCTGGGTATATGCTCACTGACAGAACTATTCTCCTCCATCTTGCAGCTGTAGAACTTATTGGAGACTTCATATCTCTCAATCCGGGCATTTGCTTGAAATATTAACTTCAACTCCTGGAACATCTCATATGCTCCAGGACGTTCAAAATGTCGTTGAAGTCCTGGTTCTAAGCCGTAAAGCATGGCACACTGAACTATCGAGTAGTCATCAGCTTTGCTCTGCCAGACGTTCATAACATCTGGTGTTGCTCCTGCAGCAGGTTTGGCACCTAGCGGTGCTTCCAGGACGTAATTCTTTTGTGCAGCAATGAGGATAATCCTCAAGTTACGGACCCAGTCCGTGTAATTGCTACCATCATCTTTCAACTTTTCTTTCTCAAGGAACGCATTAAAATTCAATGGAACAACAGCACGAGCCATCTATCTACAACAAACATAGACATGCAAAATACTATCAGGTACTAAGTTCATGATAAATTTAAGTTCAATTAATCATATTACTTAAGAACTCCCACTTAGATAGACATCCCTCTAATCATCTAAGTGATCACGTGATCCAAATCAACTAAACCATAACCGATCATCACATGAAATGGAGTAGTTTTCAATGGTGAACATCACTATGTTGATCATATCTACTATATGATTCACGCTCGACCTTTCGGTCTCAGTGTTCCGAGGCCATATCTGCATATGCTAGGCTCGTCAAGTTTAACCTGAGTATTCTGCTTGTGCAAAACTGGCTTGCACGCGTTGTAGATGGACGTAGAGCTTATCACACCCGATCATCACGTGGTGTCTGGGCACGACGAACTTTGCCAACGGTGCATACTCAGGGAGAACACTTTTATCTTGAAATTTAGTGAGAGATCATCTTATAATGCTACCGTCAATCAAAGCAAGATAAGATGCATAAAAGATAAACATCACATGCAATCAATATAAGTGATATGATATGGCCATCATCATCTTGTGCTTGTGATCTCCATCTCCGAAGCACCATCATGATCACCATCGTCACCGGCGCGACACCTTGACCTCCATCGTAGCATCGTTGTCGTCTCGCCAACTATTGCTTGTACGACTATAGCTACCGCTTAGTGATAAACTAAAGCAATTATAGGGCGATTGCATTGCATACAATAAAGTGACAACCATATGGCTCCTGCCAGTTGCCGATAACTCGGTTACAAAACATGATCATCTCATACAATAAAATATAGCATCATGCATTGACCATATCACATCACAACATGCCCTGCAAAAACAAGTTAGACGTCCTCTACTTTGTTGTTGCAAGTTTTACGTGGCTGCTACGGGCTGAGCAAGAACCGTTCTTACCTACGCATCAAAACCACAACGATAGTTCGTCAAGTTAGTGTTGTTTTAACCTTCTCAAGGACCGGGCGTAGCCACACTCGGTTGAACTAAATTTGGAGCAACTGGCACCCGCCAGCCACCTGTGTGCAAAGCACGTCAATAGAACCAGTCTCGCGTAAGCGTACGCGTAATATCGGTCCGGCCGCTTCATCCAACAATACCCCCGAACCAAAGTATGACATGCTGGTAAGCAGTATGACTTGTATCGCCCACAACTCACTTGTGTTCTACTCGTGCATATAACATCAACGCATAAAACCTGGCTCGGATGCCACTGTTGGGGAACGTAGTAATTTCAAAAAAAATTCCTACGCACACGCAAGATCATGGTGATGCATAGCAACAAGAGGGGAGAGTGTGTCCACGTACCCTCGTAGACCGAAAGCGGAAGCGTTAGCACAACGCGGTTGATGTAGTCGTACGTCTTCATGATCCAACCGATCAAGTACCGAACGCACGGCACCTCCGAGTTCAGCACACGTTCAACTCGACGACGTCCCTCGAACTCCGATCCAGCCGAGCTTTGAGGGAGAGTTCCGTCAGCACGACGGCGTGATGACGATGATGATGTTCTACCGACGCAGGGCTTCGCCTAAGCACCGCTACAATATGACCGAGGTGGACTATGGTGGAGGGGGCACCGCACACGGCTAAGAGATCCAAGGGATCAATTGTTGTGTCTCTAGGGGGTGCCTCCCTCCCCATATATAAAGGAGTGGAGGAGGGGGAGGGGGCCGGCCACCCTTGGCGCGCCCCATGAGGAGTCCTACTCTCGGTGGGAGTAGGACTCCCCCCTTCCATGTTGGAGTAGGAGAGGAGAGGGAAGGAGAGAGAGGGGGAAAGGACAGGGGGGCGCCGCCCCCCTCCTTGTCCAATTCGTACTTGGGAGGGGGGAGGGGCGCGCGGCTGCCCCTTCGCCGCCTCACCGCTTCCACCACTTGGGCCCATGAGGACCAATAACCTCCGGGGGGTTTCCGGTAACCCCCCGGTACTCCAGTATATATCCAATAACCCCCGGAACCATTCCGGTGCCCGAATATAGTCGTCCAATATATCAATCTTCATGTCTCGACCATTTCGAGACTCCTCGTCATGTCCGTGATCACATCCGGGACTCTGAACTACCTTCGGTACATCAAAACACATGAACTCATAATATAACTGTCATCGAACTTTAAGCGTGCGGACCCTACGAGTTCGAGAAGTATGTGGACATGACCGAGACACGTCTCCGGTCAATAACCAATAGCTAAACCTGGATGCTCATATTGGCTCCCACATATTCTACGAAGATCTTTATCGGTCAAACCGCATAACAACATACGTTGTTCCCTATGTCATCGGTATGTTACTTGCCCGAGATTCAATCGTCGGTATCTCAATACCTAGTTCAATCTCGTTACCGGCATGTCTCTTTACTCGTTCCGTAATACATCATCCCGCAACTAACTCATTAGTTGCAATGCTTGCAAGGCTTAAGTGATGTGCATTACCGAGTGTGCCCTGAGATACCTCTCCGACAATCGGAGTGACAAATCCTAATCTCGAAATACGCCAACCCAACAAGTACCTTCAGAGACACCTGTAGAGCACCTTTATAATCACCTAGTTGCATTGTGACGTTTGGTAGCACACAAAGTGTTCCTCCGGTAAACGGGAGTTGCATAATCTCATAGTCATAGGAACATGTATATGTCATGAAGAAAGCAATAGCAACATACTAAACGATCAAGTGCTAAGATAACGGAATGGGTCAAGTCAATCACATCATTCTCCTAATGATGTGATCCCATTAATCAAATGGCAACTCTTTGTCTATGGCTAGGAAACATAACCATCTTTGATTAACGAGCTAGTCAAGTAGAGGCATACTACTGACACTCTGTTTGTCTATGTATTCACACATGTATCATGTTTCCGGTTAATACAATTCTAGCATGAATAATAAACATTTATCATGATATAGGGAAATAAATAATAACTTTATTATTGCTTCTAGGGCATATTTCCTTCAAGTCGTAACTGCTTCTTCATCGCCTCCACGACCTCCATCTCCTTGCGCGTCTCCTCCGCCATCTTCTTCATTGTGTACATGACGCGGGATTTCTCGACGCAAGCCTTCATCATCTGTTCCACGGCCGCATTACGTACGTTGACAGCAGCCGGGTGCTCGATGTGGAGCTTCGGCAACTCCTCCTTCTATTCCATGACGACGGCCTGCAGCATCTTCATCGAGGAACTACTATTCTCATGTAGCTTCTTCCAGCCAGCGTTCTCCTCCTTCAGCAGGTCGAGCTCGTGGCAGAGCTTCGCCTTGTCCTCCTGAAGTTGCAGGATTTCGCCGGTCGCCTTCTTCCACTACAAAAAAATACACTTCCGTGATGATACGTGTTTGTCACAGTAGGTCACATTTTCTATCATGCATGTACATCCATGACGATTTTATGACAGAATCAAGATAGTCATACCTGTGCTGTCATAGAAGTGTTCCACGACATTACCAAAATTATCATCACGGAAGTGTCCACTTCCATGACGATAAATCGCGCGTCACAGAAGTGATTTCGTCAAGGGTGACCGACACGTGGCATCCATCGTAACGGAACGCCGTTAAGCTATCGGGTCCGGTTTGGGATCCGATAACCCGTTAACAGCCCCGACCAATGGGGATTTTCCACGTGTAAAATCATCATTGGCTGGAGGAAACACGTGTTGGCTCACCGTTGGGACAGATGTCATCCATTCATTGGACCCAAAGCACCTATGATACGTCAACACGTGGCACGGCCCAATAGAGGCCCATTCCTGTGAAAAGGCCGGCCCGTTTGACTTGGTCAAAAGGTGGCGGGCCAGCCCATGGCAAGCCTGTTAATGGCCTGTTCGCATATATCCCATTTACAGCCCGCTAACCCAGGGCCGGTTTACGGCCTATCTGAATTAGGCCCAGTAGCGTCATCTGGGTCGTCCAATATAATTCCAGCCTGTTTTAACTTCCGGCCCATGTATGGACCATGACGTCTTTCAGCCCATATGAGGCCCTTAGTAACCCTCGGCCATTTAATGGACCGTGGTAAAACTGGCCCGTCATGAACAGTGTATCACTTTATACCCATTAACGGCCCATTCTTCCATTGGGCCGTTTCCAGCCCATGTTATCTTTCGGCCTTCTCAAGGCCCATTTATTCTTGGGCTCATTTCCAGCATTCGTTTACTTACGGCTCGTTACTGTCATTTTCTGCTTGGGGACCAAATTTAGCCCGGGGTTACAGTCGGCCCGTTTGTGGCCCGTTAATACGTTGGGCCGTTTTCATAGCGTCATCAAATATGGCCGATTAACGACGGCCCATTATGGTCGGGCCATGAACGGACGATTTCAACTCTAGCCCATTTACGGCCATAATGTCGTCTGTTATTGGCCCATGTTTGGCCAACCGATCATACGGCCCGTAGAAGGCCCATTGATGATACGACCCGTAGAAGGCCCATTGTGTCTACCGCCCGTATAAGGCCAATTTTTTCTACGCCCCATAGAAGGCCCATTGTTTCTACGCCCCTTAGAAGGCCCATTGTTTCTACGGCCCGTAGGAGGCCCATGTTAACTACAGTAAATATGTAGCCCATGGTTAATGTGGCCTAGTTTTAAAAAATAGGTTATTGCGGCCACTAGCAAACCACGGAAAAAGAACTGCACTGACTGCAAGAAAACAAGACAATAAGGAAATAAATAAGCAAGCAACTTACGCTAGGCTATCACGGCTATTACACATATTACATCCACTGGGCATCAAAGTTCGCCACCAGTGCAAATATAGGGAACGCCCTACACTATACAAAAATGGTTTGATGTTTTCTTTAGCCGGTGGCTGCATGTTAAGAACAAATTTTGTATCGCACCAAAACTAATTAGAGCTATAAAACAAAAGGAAGGCTGGCATAAAAGTTAACAGTCTAGTAGATAAATGCACCACCAGAAGTTCAGAAGCTCAGTTCATTTGACCTGACTGTTATGTTTTCATGATGTATTGTCCGATGGAGCACCATAACCATCACCTTTAGTTCTCCAAGGCTCCTAAACAACATAGCAAATGTCTGATAGTCTGGTTTAAAAACCATGCATGTCTTGACAACATCGAACAATGTCTCTCCTTGTTTCACAAAGGGTCTCTGTTAGGGAATGGACTTGTGTCTGGAGCGTAGATACAACATTGTTTGGAGCTTGCATATCTTAATCATGAGGCAGTTTGGACGAGATTGCCTTAACAACCAACCCAGTATTACGCAGGAATGTGCTTTTGGCACTGTTAGTGGACAGGTACTCACCCACTGCAGCAAGAGCTGACATTGCGGTTATAGTTGCCTCGCCACCTTCAGAAGGTGGCGGTTCCACCATTTTTTCCATAGCTCGCTGAAAAGTTGAGGTTTTACATTAGTAGTGCCAGAACAGAAGATATTAAGGAGGCAGCAAAACCAAACAAAATAGCTTTGGTCTATATACAGAACTTATTCTGGTGAACCCATGTAAAATATTAGTTGTATTTTATTGCGAAGTACATAATAAAACCAGGTTCCAAACATATGACCATGTACCATCTTTAATGTATTGTGTCTTTCTTCACATTGTATTGAGGGCTAAGGATAAAGAGACGAAGTTTATAACACGGTAAGCATAGTATGACATCATTCATATCACAAAACAACTAAGAACAGATAAACTGGCAATTGTAACGTTGTGTGGGCAAGTCCAGCACGAAACTAGATTACAGGTTAAGATCAAAGGAACATCACTCCTCTCCTTTAAACCTTGTAAGGTGCAATGATACGCTAAGACAATTGTGTATAAAATTGAAAAGAGTAAAAGACATTGGCTGCAAACCATGCAGTTCAAGGCACAAGTCAGAGTAAGTAGTAGTTAAAAGGCATGAGGATTAAGGACTTACAACAGCGGCTTTGACTGGTGTAGTCATGCCCTTCTTCTTGCTGGTACGACAGTCCTTGAAGATTTCCACAACATTTGGTTCAGGTACTTTTTGGTCCTTGCAGGCTTTCCTCTGCATTTGGAACAAGTCAATATAGATCTGATAATATGGTACAACGAAAAGAGTGAAACAATAGCTAATTACAAGAGCCTCGCGGTGTGCAATATAGCTACGAGATCATGCGTCTGTTCGAATTTCACTTTTGTATGGTTGGCCTTGTTCTTTGAACAGTTCACCTACAAGAAGATAGATTTGTGTGGCACATGCGTAAATAGGACTTCAACATGTGATCTGATCACATATATATATTATACCTGATACTTTGGATCAGACTAGTGTTTAACAAGGCCTCTCCAGTCTTCATCCGATATATTTTCCACCAGAGATGTTTGGGCAAGTTCACTGTTAGCCTTGCCTTCAAAGTGAGTTTTCCTCAAGTTATACCAATACTGTCGCAGAGCAGACTTGAAAATATGGGTGCAAGCTTGTCTGGTTGAATCATCTTGGCTATCCAACTTGAACCTCATTTGTTGAAAATTATGGGAGTCTCATTATCAGCAACCTAGAAAGTATGGGACAGAGCAAGACGATATTACTAGTTTCCATACATAACCATACTTACAGATAAATGGTCGAGGAAGGTGTTGAACTGGGTTTCGTCTTTGTCATTCCTGTACTGAATCCATGTTGGGAGGATACGTACATGACACCTAACGGCAACCGTTGCCTCTGATACTAACTTGGCTGACTCTGTAGCATCACGTGGCCTTTTTAAACCTGCCTCAAAACGGATCTCCATTCTTCCTCCTCTAGATTTAGTTAATCTATCGAGCATTATCCCTGATGTTTGTTTCCTCTTGCGCCTAGGTGCTAGTCCAACAACGAACATAGGAAGTGTTAGTGTACATCAAACTGTGAGACTACATATAAAGAAGCATGCAACTGTAACATGACTCCAGCAACTACCTTCTTGTTGTTGAAGCTCACAAGGTTCATCTAATCTTGCCAACTCGTCTTGTGTCAAGAGTGCTTGGGAAGTAGTGTCAGGTGGCAAGGGAGCTTGGGAACGTGCTGCTAGCTCAGTTGACGCACGAATAACTCGTGGAGCTGGTAGTACTGTGGAAGGTGTTGCAAGAACTAGGGATGTCTCTGCTTGTTTGGTGGTAGCTATTTGTTTCTGTTTGGCTTTTTCTGCAGCTCGTGTACATTGGGATACCCTGTTTGTAGAATTTTCCGCTGGACTTTGACCTTCTATTGCACCATCAGTACGAGCAGAATCTACAGGATTCTTCCGGTTCCCATTCCTTGCAATTCTGTGTTTCTTCCTCTTTCTCTGTGCCATGTTAAGTCAAGCCGACAAGAAAAACAAATAACAATTTAGTTCTTCAGAACTAGTTGATGTGTGATACAGATGAATTGAACTTTGATGTTAGACAACCACATGATAGGAGGATGTAATATGTATGAAAAAACAGGACGGAAGAGATAACCAGAACTATGATGTGTAAACTAAGCAGAAGACTTCACTAAATTAGAAGCAATGCAATGGAAGGTAGCCACGATATGAAAGATGCTACAAATATCGCTCTGCCAAGTTAACAGTGTCTCATCATAAATGGCGTTTAAACAAATGTGAAGCAGTACAAGAAATAAATCATATGCAACATGCAAATAACATCACACTACCAAGTTAGAGGTCTCTCTTCATGAGTGCCATTGCATATTCACAGCTTATTATGTGTAAACTAAGGAGAAGGCATTTCAACAAATTACAAGCAATGAAAGCTAGACACCATATGAAAGATGCAACGAATATCACTCTACCAAGTTAAAACTGTCTCATCATAAGTGCCATGTCAACAAATTAGTAGTATAAGCTAGAAAAGAGTGCGAGATGTAACCTATGTCACACTCCGAAGTCAAACGTGTCTTATGATAAGTGATTGTTGTAGGTTACACAACAGTAGTAATTTGATGTAAGAACATGGTGTGATAGACAGATATTGTATGTTCTAGAAACAGGAACACGTGTCTTATTCAAGTAAAATGTGTAAACTAAGCAGATGGAATTCAACAAAATTAGAAGCAATACAAGCTAGACATCACACATAACATGCAACCACATATAACAGTGCCATGTTAGAGGGAGCACCGGTGATGGTGCACTAGGGGAGACATGTTCATCATAAACACAGCTACGTTGAGTGTCTATGCATGTGTTGTCTTGGAAATCATCTTGGGGGGATGGAGGAGTAGAAACTGTAGAGGCCCTCCGTTTGGAAGGAGCACCTTCATTCGCTGCCTTGCTAACTTCCTTCCGCTTTATTGATTTTGAGTTGTCAAGTAAAACCGACAAGAAAAAACAATAAAATTATCTCTTCAGAACTCATTCATGCATGATACTGACAATCACCACTTTGATGTAAGGCAAACACATGATACCAGGATGGAATATGTACGAAAAACAGGACGGCATGGCATGTTCACAACTGTTTGTGTAAACTAAGCAGAAACCATTCCAACAAATAAGAAGCAATGCAAGCTAGACACCACATGAAAGATGCAACCAATATGACTCTGCCAAGTTAAAAGCGTCCCATCATAAATGGAATTTCAACAAATTAGAAGCAGCGCATGCTAAAAATCATATGAAAGATGCAACTAATATCGCACTGCATATACTAAAGGTGTCTCGTCATATTGATTGATGCAGGATACAAAAAAACAATAGTTTTATGTAAGGACATGCTTAATAGACAGATGTACTATGTACTAAATACAGGAAGGCATGTCACATTAACAGGTATAATGTATAAGCTAAGCAGAATATCACATGCAGTTTAACCAGATTGGAAGAATTACAATCTAGACACCATATGCAACATGCAACCACATATCACGCTGCCAAGTTAGAGCAAGCACCTGCGATGCTAGTGTAGGGGAAATGCGGTAATCAACTACAGAGCTACGTTCACTATCTTCATCCAGCTTTGTTGTTTCTTGAGAATCATGTCGGGAGGCTGACGCTGCATTCTTTAAATGAGGAGTAGTCCACTTGCCCAACTGCCTCATCATAAGTGATTGATGAGGAATACACAAGAACATTAGTTTGGGGTAAGAACATGGTTAATACACAGATGTACTAGTATGTACCAAAAATAGAAAGGCATGTCATATTCAAAGGTATAATGTGTAAGCTAAGCAGATGCAATTTAAGCAAATTGGAAGCAATACAAGCTAGACATCCGGCTGGATTGGTGAGCATGATCATCTAGGACCTGAGAGCCTGGTGGGAGTCGGGCTGCTTCGCCACCATCGCGGCTTTTTGGTTGGCTTCCAGGTGATGCCTGTCTTGCTGGGCTTGTCACTGGCTCGGCCAGTGCCCTGACTAGCTATTTGTCTTCTGGTGCTCACGGGATGGTGGTTCATGTAAAAAATATCTTTCCTTATCTTAATAAAGACCGACTTCGGCCTTTCGAATACAAGCTAGACACCATATGGAACATGCAACCACATATGACACCGCGAATTTAAAGCAAGCACCTGGCATGGTGGTTCATTGCGAGCGAGGTCATCAACTCCAGACCTATGTTTACCGTCTCCATCTGCTGACACTGCACCCTTTATAGCGTTGTAACATGTCGTGCTTACCCGCGTAGAAAGCTGGAGCAACTTCTCTCTTTTCTTTTTTGCTTCTCTCGAGGCAGACTCTGAGATACCCTTGCATAAAAACACAATAGTGAGAGTATGGGTGAAGTGTGTGCAGAACTAGTGCACTGTAAAAGTAGCAGATAGCAGGTGGCTGAAAAATAAATGACAGGAGACATATGATAGCTCTACAACATTGCATGGCAAAAAAATTAGATTCTACTCCGTATGATTTTGTAATATATGAGCACAAGAAATGCAGGTACTCCTCCAGCACACCACCACATGTGATCATATCCAGATAACAGTCGACTGAAAATAAATAGGTGAGTCGATTTTTTAATGAACCGTCTGATCTATAAGGAACGGGCAGATGGCCTTCGTCTACCTCCCTCCAGTCACTGTTGACGATCTTTCTCGAACCGCCAGCGACCACCGGCCCAGACCCCTGCCTCCGCCGCCCGGCCCTCCCCTCGACCTCACACCACCGCCGTGCTTGGCAGCGCCCCCAGGCCATCCCTTTAATCCCGACCGACTTCCAGATCGGCCACCAGTAGCTCTAGGCCCCACACGCCCCTAAGATAAACACCGAGGCACTGCTTCCCCGGCGGACTACCGCCTGTTACGCCGAGGAATGCTTCCGTTAATTGGGAATCAATTGACCAGGAATTGAAATTCAGGGGGGCGACGGACCTCTAGCTAAGGTGAAATAGTATATGAGGAGAAACCTTGTGCATCGCGAGTTACTAGGAACATCTAGTATCAAGAATAAGCGGTCAACTAGTGTCTTCTGTGGGATGAATACCGTGCAAGCAGACACGTAAGATTTGCACGAATAAGGGAAGAGGAGTACCCTTATCGGTTGCATGTGTGGTCTCCTCCATATGTCGCGGTGATCTTCTTTTTTCTCCCGAGGGAACCGATGTTTTGGAGAACCGTGGATCCTTGGACAAACCCATGGCCAAATTGTTGACTGTGTTGCCGTGGCCGTATATCGGTGCAGGAGAAGCAGATCCGAGGCGGCAAAGGACGGCGTAGCAGGAACAACTCCGGTGCGGTGGAGGGTGGCGAAGTTGGAGCGGCAGCGGTGAGGCGCAGGACGGCGTGGTTGAACTGGCTCGGGTACGGACGGCTCGGCCTCGGCTTCAACTACCAGCCGTGGAGGGCATTGCGATTGAGGTTGTGGTGGACGACGACTTCGGGGTATCGGCTCCGGCGTGATGGAGGAGGGTGGCGGTTGATACGTTAGATGGGGTGGCGGACGGAGGACGCTTGGGTTTTGCGGCTGGTGGAGAGGTAGTGTTTGCGCCCACGGAGTATGAATGGGGAATCGGATGGGTGGGCGGGGGGGAGGGGAGAACCATGTTTCGGTCTAGGACGCGCTTGTTTTTGGCTATTTTGAACAGAAGATGGGACGCGCTTGTTTGAAATTTGGGGAAAGTACAAACTTTGCCCCCCTCTTAAATTTCGGACCTACTACGGGTCGGGGGTAGGATGGTAACCCCAGGTGTCCCAAATAGTGGGCGGGAGCGATTTCGGCCGCGCGCATGTGTGCTTAAGCGGCCATTGTGTATGAATGTTTTTCGGAGGCGGTTGCGTGGCGTCTAGATGAAGCTACAAACCTACCACGGTTTAGACCTTTGGACGTCGGGCTAGTAGGTTTCACGGGTCGGAGTTATTAGAAAAGTAATTTCCTTGTACTAGCAAACATGGGTCTCACGCGGTTTTGGGCGAGTAGAGGCTCTTTTGGCGCTTCGTTCGAAATTTTGAAACTCAAGCATTCACATTTAGAGTACTCTTGAACTTTGAGGATTGACCTAAATAGACAACGTTAAATTTGACCTTGTATGTTTGAAAACCTCATTAAATTATCCGCTTTTTTTGAAATTTTGACACTTGAAAATCCTATAACTACGATTATTTTGGAATGGAGGAGCTAAATTTGAATATATTTTGTACACGACTACATATGCTATTATGTACGAAATCAGAGCAAAGATTGGTGCCCCCATAATTTAGGTATGATTTACGAATGCCATGATATCAAATTCAAAGAATTGAATGGACTTCATGTTGAATTCGATTTTTTCAAACCACCTTAAGTTGAATTCAAATGTATGCTAGTTCATAGCTAGCTATTTATAATGTTCATTGTGTAACTTTCGTATGTATAATGTGCTTTACACACACAACATGAACTATACTCACGTTTATATTCGATTGGTAAAGCGATGCATTGTCTGGAGTTCAAAATACTAACTATGTGGATCAATTGTGTCGAATAATAACATAGATATGCTCAAATTCGATAGAATCTAGATGTCTGATCGACCAATGACCGTTCCTTACGCGAATTGCAAATATCATGATCCCATCCTAATATTTGGATACAATTTATATCTTTAATCAATGTGTACAACAGTCTTTTACGTGTAGTTTCACTCTCCATAGGTGGTCTCTCACACATGCTCACACACTCTCTCCCGAGGTGTCTTCCTCGCACACATGCTCTCGATATAACCCTCCCTCCCTCTCGTAACCATTTACGACTGTTTTCACTAACCTTTATCACAAGCACTCTTCCTCTCGCAAGCATACACACGCACAATCCCCATCGACCCTTTCTATATACATAGACCTGCCTACATCGCTCCTGTACGCACATTATCTTTAGGCCTGTCTCTCACGCATTGTCTCACAACTCTCTTCCTAATCGACGAGTATGATTCTAGCAGAGCATTCTGTAGGATGCCCCTTAATGTTAGGTTGGATGAATAGTAATATCAGAGATAAAGGGGTTACCATAGTCGGAGAACCTAGGGTTACAAATCCTAGCCGGCTTTGTCAGTGGACACAGTCTCCTTCACAATTTTGCTATCTTTGTCTTGTACGACTAGTCATCCATGGGTCTCCCTAAATGCGTCACGGGCCGACCAATGTGGCGCAGGACGGAACCGAACGAAGGGCCTCACCTCGACCCACCGGACCTCACGCGGTGACACACCCTCTGCCCCCACGTCTCGTTATCTTCTCACACCCACACATAATAACAAAGTCACCACACACAAAAAATATATTCTCCGGGTGCCTCTATCCACTCCCCCTTGCATATACACACTCAAGGGAATCTCTCGCCGTGACGTCATATTCGTCTCTCTCTCTCTAGACCACTCTCATTTCTCGTGCTATCTCTCCCACGCCCCCCCCCGCCGGCCCCTCTATCCATGCCTCTCTCGAATACGTAAAACACACACATACCTCTCTAGGCCCTGCCAAATGCATCAACTACACATTCACACATCTTACATCACGTACCCCATTGATCTAAAAAGCCCTCTCTGCAAGTTTATTTCGCATACAACACTCCTTTTGAATAAAGTGTGGCCAAAAAATTATTTTAGAATTTCTACATATATACAACATTACAAAGTTATATGGAGGAGTATGAACGCTAATTTGCATTGCATGGTGCCCACAATGATATTTATTCCGCACTGTGAATTTGTATATTTTTATACTATATATGAAGTTAGTCATAATAAAGAGAAACGAAGAGCATCTCTCTGTCCCTCGCATACCCCCCCTCTACGCCCCTTTCACGTACGCACACAAACTATCTCCAGGTCCTCTAGAAGTAAGCCCCCAGCACATTCACGCATGTTTCATCTTTCTCTCGCGATATATACAGTGACGATCATTGTATTTGAAGCGAAAGCATGATACGTACATTGGACTTCAGAATCTACTCATTATGGTCACCATTTACGTTTTGTGGTTATTATACAGTCACGGGCTCACCGTACAACTCTGTATTTGCTCAAGACACGACTAGTTGACCAGTTAAACACTCCACGTGGCACCTCTAGTCTTGCATCACATTATCTCACTACCATCGGGCCCACCTGTCGGCTTGTATCTACTCTATATCTACACTCTTATAAAATATAAAATATACTCTTAAAAAAACAGAGTTGGTGATGATGGTGTTCCTGCCATCCTGCAATATAGGCCGTCCGATTTATATCTGACGGATAGGAAAGAAACTATGACAATTTTGCAAAAAGGTACCCACACACCTCTCCACATTTGCAAATAAGGCCTTCCCTCATTCATCCTTTTCTCTCACAAGATAAACTAGTCATACAAATGCATCTTCATGTTACGTGCAACGCATGGGCATCTTGCTAGTAAGAATGAAAACAAACGACAAAAAAATATTGGACGGTGGTTCGAAGTCAAGACCGCGGGCACACATGCATGCACACACCAGTATACCACACGACCAACACACACTCTCACGCTCGAGTGCTCAACCTACAGGTGCATGCACACACATCAAGCCCTGACAGACACATACACAACCAGGTGATTCCCGCACGGGTTGGAATCTTGTCGCGGCTGCGTAAATTTGTGTTTATCTGACCTTTTCCGTATGCAAACCGACAGGTGGGACCCACAAGGAACGTGGTCAATTTAACTAGTCAACATGGTGCCATGCAGACTATTTGGCCGGTCCACAGAGTGCAATCTCATGCTGGACCGTGAGCAAGTAACTGGATAATCACCGCAAAACGTATATAGTGACCGTAATCAGCTTATTCTGAAGTTTGGTGAATGTATTACGCTTTTCTCGCTGTAGGCCCTCCGAAACTACATCTCTACACGTTCTCGCATGTTACATCTAACAACTATGCAATACAACACTACTACTACACTCTAATCAAATAAATCATATGTGTTTTTAGTTTTACTAGATATCATATTGTTACTTAATTATTCAGTTTGCATACATTAAAATTGCCTTTCAAATGTATGGCCAGTATCATATACCGCGCGGGAAAAATCCCGCCCTTTCCTGTTTAATCGGGTTTGTATCGATGGACCGTGCGAAACAGCAAAACTATAGTACTATACAGTACAAGTGACAGTTCACTGGGCCGTTGTGTCGTGTACTCCTCGGTCGTAAGAGTGGAGTGCTCGCTTTCATAAATCTTCTAGTCCCTTTCGCCGACATGTGGGACATCAAGCTACCGGGTCCACGTGCCATACCGGAATACAGTGCAGAGCAGCCGGGGTGAAGCACCCAGTCATGGCGCCGGCGTAGTAATGAGCAATGAGGCATCAAATCACAAAGCTGCACCTTTCCTGCAGTTAAGTTGGAGGGACGAAGTAATAATGCTAAAAAGAGAAGTTGGAGGGATGAAGAAACCATCATTTCACTCGTTGCTGAATCCGCTTCTCCCTCATCTTCTTCAAGTTAACCACGTGTTGCTTCTACCGTTGTTCTGCCTCATGTGGGACGCGGATCGGCTTGGTAAAGTACTGACACGTGGGACCGCATGTTAGCAAACCGCCAGGACAATGTCCTCTAAAAATAAGAAACCTCCCCCGCCATCCGCGCGGCAAAATCACCTCCTTTTTACTAATCTTGATTCTATAATTTTTTAGGTCAATATAATTGAGATTTATATAGATAGCACACATGAGCAAAACCAAGTGGTACGGTTAAGGGCATCCACAATGTGTAGCCAAATGTAAAAATAGCTTTTGGCATCGTGGGAACCATTGTGGACGGTGTTGCCAAAGCCAAAAGGATGGAACCGAAGCTCGTTGATTGATTGATTGAAGGAATACAAAAATGCAACGTCTCTCCTCTTTCTCCCGTGCTTGGACGCATGTACAGTATAGAGCGCAGAGTCTACTCCCCTGTCCCTCTATCACAAATCACAAAGCAGTGAGGCGTGAAATCACAAAGCACGGACGAAGCAACCATCATCTCACTCTTCGCTGACTCCGCTTCTCCATCGTGTTCTTCGAGAAACCATCTCACCGCACTAAGCTGGACGGACGACACTATTGTGTACGAGTAGTACTAGTACATTTACACGTCCTTTGGTTCAACGGACTTCCTGGATCCAAATAAGGCGGTTGTCTTGGCTTGCAGGCGGCACTTGCGAACGACTTACCGTGGTCTCCCTCAATGGTGTTCCCCATCGAACGCACTTCACCAAACCACAACGTTCGAGATATCGTCGACGTCACCGCAATGGGGAAGGAAGTCAAATATAGTTACTACCTCCATTTTTTTTTGTACACAAGGCCAGTATATCAAAATTATTGTTTGCAAATGGCCACTAACACTAATCGAGGCAAAATTGATGGGGTTTGCCTCGTAGTAGCAACCAAGGACATTAATATCCCCTGCATGCATGCAGAAGTGAGAAGGTTGGTTTGCATAGCGCTGCATTAATCAAGCGAGAGGCGTGAGATGGTTAGCTCTTTGGGCTTTGGAGAAAAATACGCATTAATTGACATGTGAAATGAGGATTTGTATCGATTAATCCCGCGAAGGAAAACCCCGCCTTTCTTTTTTAACACTAGTAATCCTAGTACGTATTACGTACTTATCCTATTTGCGTCTAGGCCTTGCATTGCCATACTTCGCCACACATTTTGGCCAAGCTTGCCTAAAGTTTTCAAAATTAAAAGGAGGTACACTTGCGCACGGCTCTCGCGGTCGCACCGCACCCTCACACGGTCGCTCCTGCACGCCGCGGTCGCACCGCACCCTCACACAGTCGCTCCTGCACGCCGCAAACCCAACCAAGGAAACACACCCTCACTGACACATGCTGTCGCATGTGAACAAACCAAACTCAACCATCCTACCGCTGACACATAATTTTCGTTCATAGAGTATGTTTATCCAACCGCATGTTGGGGAGTATCCGTACGGCCCATGAGGTGGTCTGTTGGGGAAGAAGAAGAAGAGGTGAGGAAGAAGGGTTAGGAGATGTAGGATATTGATCCAACCGCCTGAAATGGTAGACTAACCCAAGTCAGGCGACTTGCATAACAATATATGTTTTAACACAGCAAAAGATCCATAAAAACAGCAACATAAAGAAAAACTATCACCGCTCGCGGAACAAGACAGCCTCGTCGTCTTTGTCTGCCCGCGCGAACCAGCCGTAGCTGCCGACGTGTGTCTCCGCACCGTGGTTGTCCTCGACCTCTAGCTACTCGTACACGTGGAACTGCCATGTCATCTATAGCCATCATCTATTATATGCACTCATACAGTAGTGTGCGCTATAAGGTGGGCTATTTCCCGCAAAAAAATTATAAGGTTGGCTATTGTCTTAGTACCTTTTTCCATCTCCTCTCCATCTCTTTCTTCATATTTGTTGTATTTAACTAGGAATGCGTATATAGCTAGGCTCTTGCATGAGAGCTCGCTCCCCATACTTTTTCACATCTCTCTCCTCCACATAGGCCCTATATAAAGGAAGGAGGGAGTACTACTATGAGCACTGTATACTCTAGTACAGATGTTGTCAGTACTCCACTACTACTATTGGACAGGGAGCTTAAAAAAGTTACTATTGGACTGGCTATACGTGGCGAAATCCTAGTAGGAAGAGCATGCGCGAGAACAAGCACATTCACGTGGTTGAAAACAAATTGGAAACCATCTCGAGTACAAATCTAGGAGTACGTACGAATCTAAGAATATTGATTGGGCGTTGTTGAATGTTGATACTTTTTTGATCAAAGTAGAGATACTTTGACTACACATAAAACTTATATGTAAACTAGAAAGGATAGGAGGGAGTATATTGTACGTTCAAAAAGAAACGAACATTGAATACCCTTTATCTATGATTTGCGGTTGCTATGATCACCGGTTCAAAATTTTGAATCCGCCTTAGGTATCACACATGCCCCCACTCGTTCTCTCTCGATTTCATCTCGGGGTCCGGAGATCGACTGAAAGAGGACTAGGGTGGGTACAATACATTCGTTTCTCTTATGAACGTACAATATACTCCCTCTGATCCCCAGAGACACCCCCCCCCCCGCGGGTCATTTCTATGATCTCGTCAACATGTGTCGGGGCATGAACCGAATGGGATGTCAAAACAAAGACGCGAAGTGACACGTAGTGGAGGCAAAGTGAAACTTTAAATGAACCGTTTGTTTGTATGCATGTCGGACAAATTAAAAAACATTGGAAATACAAGCATGGTCTAGGCCCACATGCGAGTGATACTTGGCGGAATGTTCAAATGAGGCATGCGGGAGGATGGACTCGACCAGAGGGCGACATGATCAATGGAGAAGAGGGTTGGAGAGGAATGAGAAATAAGAAAACGCCACATGATTATACTTGAACGGCTCAAATAAACAATAAGTTGTCTCGCTTGGCCTACATAGTGAAAGGCCTAATGCGCAACGCGGAGCACTGATGCTCGAATATGGCCGGGAGAACAGGGAAACCGACATGTGGGGCACACCTGTCGGGACGACGTAGTGCAGACTAGTCCAATGGAGGAGCTGGCCCATGACCTCCTCGCCACCGGCAACCGTTCACGTGGGTCGTGGGGGCCAACAACGTGGCGCAGCTCCAGCACCGCATCTGGATATGGCGACCGCGGTGAGCGACAGGGAAACCGGGTCGTCTTGCTTTTTCAATGCCATGCGTCGATCGCATGTGAGCTAAGGGCATCTCCAACGTTGCCACGACCGTAGCTGACTACCCTGGCACACCATAAACCCTTGTCCCTCGCGCCGTCGCACGGTGCATTCCCAGCCGGCGCCAGCTGCCCGCATTCATGCCGTCCGTCCGTATGCCGTCGTTGAGAGGCTCGGTGCCCGAGGAACCAACTCCGGTGACTTAATGACGCACCAGGACGCTTGGCCTCACCGGAATGCGCTACTTAAAGCGGCAATGCCCAGCTAACCTCCACACCATAGCGCATTGTCCTCCTACCTGGCACCACATCCGCCATGACCGCAAGCGCGAACGCTCTGCGGGATAGCTTGTCTTCGGGGATGAAGCTTGAGGGAGCCGCCCTCGCTCAAGTCACCTCTCGCGACGCAATAGCGGCGTAGCCGGACGCGGACGCGGCCGCACAAGCGATGGCCACGCTGGCGGCCGACGACGGGAGCACCGTCAGCCACTCGTCCTACTTGCCGCCGTCCAACGTCCGGCACCGCCGAGGTCGGGGACTCCTTCGAGGATGAGTCGGGCATGGGAGGCGGCAGGGCCATGTGTGCCAACTGGCCGGTCCGTATCCCGTGTTCTACTCTTCCTCGCCGGAGACCGCACCTTCACTTCACGGGTCTTGAACCCCGCCCCTGTACATAGAGATCACAGATGGAGGACGTCGGTCGCCTCCGTAGAATAGGTTTAGGGTCAGGTTTCTTTTATTTTTCTGTCCTATAAAAGTTCGAAATGTAATGAAAATCTGCCGTGTTGGCATGAATCTCGGCCGGTGTATATGAACTTTCACAATAATATAGTATATTGTAGGAGTACTAGCAAGATGCCCGTGCGTTGCACGGAAGATCAAGATCTTGTGGGAGAAAAGGATGAACGAGAGAAGGCCTATTGGCAAATGTGGAGAGGAGTGCGGGTAAATTGTTATAGTTTCCTTCCTATCTATTAGATATAGATCGGACGGCCTATATTGCAGGATGACAGGCACATCATCATCACCAAGTCTGTTTTTTATTGAACCGAGACAAAGCTAACATGCGAAGTAAAATAAACACATAGGGTGTATACATACACAATTTATCTTAGGCACTCCAATAGTACGTCCACTACACATTCACGCATTTCACATCTTTCTACATCTACGGGAACCTACGAAAGGGTTAACGTAAAGTGCCTCTCACTCTCCTCCCCTGATTTTCATGGTGGTGGGCCCCTCCCTCCCCCCAATCTACAATCAATGGCTCACACATTTCACATTACATTAATTACGTAACTGGGAGTAACTGGGATTACGTAGGTGTAGCATTACTCGTCCTAAAAACCCAACTAAGCCAACCTCCCAGCATATCGCGCGGGAAATGACCCGGCCGCGCCGTTTTAGTCGGGATTACCGGATTACTAGTAGTAGTATCGATGGATCGCGCGAAGCAATAAGTTTTTTTTGAGGGGGCGAAGCACCTAGTTTAAAAGGAAAAAGGCGGTACACTCACAGCACCCCTGTCGCGGTCGCATTGCACCCCACACACGTTCGGTCCTGCACACGGCTCACGCAAACGGAACGCACTTCGGCTTGCCTCTTCACTGACACGTGGGACTGCACTTGGAGAAACCAACCATGCGCCAAACTCCCCCCGCCCACCGCGCGAAAATCCTCCCCCCCCCCCCACCCAAAAATTCCCCCCAAATCCTAGAGTCAACCGCCCTTCGGCCAACTAGCCAATAATATTCCCCAAACCCCCCTCCCCCCGTCCCCCTGCACTCCATTCGCTCCGCCAAAGCCGCCCTCCCCGCCGCACCGATACGTCGGCGTCGCGGTTCATCGAGGGGGATGCACGGCGATCCTCTCGCTCCCACAATACGTTCTCGTAGTCTGCCGTCCTCTAGCCACGCCGCTGGCAATGTTCGTGTGGAGACGCACGGCGGTCAGCTTCTCCCAAGGTATGCGCATTCTAGACTGAGGCCCCGTGCATGTCAGTGTAGCGCTGAATGTTAGCTGATAGACGCTGTTAATCTCACTGTTTGCCAAAGTAGTTTACAATCAATATGCTCTGCTTAAGAAGCTTCCTTGCTCTGTTCTGCACTCAATCTGCTTAGCTAAGATGGCATGCCAAGGCCGAATAGTTGCTAAAATATCCTCCCATATATTTATTGTGATGTAGATTGCCATGGTCTAGTAGCCAATCTGTTAGGTGAATAGATCTACCCCGTTTTATACTCGATCCTTGTTGCTATTGTTTCCTTGCCAAGGACAAGCCGCATCCTAGAAAATACCGAAGACATGTGTTCAATGCAAAGCATGAAAACCGTGATGCGCCAAAGAGGCTCACCGCCGATGAGTTGCAAGTGGAATTAGAGAAGGTCAGGCATATTACACCAGGAAACCATCCTGGTAATGGTAGCGGGAAAAGGAAGCATGGCAAGGCAGAAGAGAGATTATTGTTTAGCCGCAGGTCCACTTTGTGGGACTTGGAGTATTGGAAAGATTTGGCTCTGCAGCATAATCTTGATGTGATGCACATCGAGAAAAACATATGTGACTGCAAGACGAAAGATACCTTAAAATCTAGGATTTATTTGACACACCTGGGTATCAGACAGGATTTGCAGGTGCAAGATGGAGGTAAACCACGGGATATGGCACCAGCTGTGTACGTCTTGGACAAGGTAAAAAGAAAAGAATTCTACGAGGTCCTGTCACGTGTGAGATTCCCACATGGATTTTCTTCCAACCCTGAAAGGACAGTCAGTGCAGATGGAAACAAGGTACAAGGGTTGAAAACTCATAACTGCCACATCCTACTTCAAAGGGTTTTACCTGTTATCCTTAGAGGATTGGGCCGCCCTGACTTATACAGAGCAGTTGCAGAGTTGGGACAATTCTTCAGGGAACTCTGAAGTAGAAATATCAGGATAGATGCTTTGGAGCGTCTTAGAGACAAGATACCAACTATCCTATGCGACCTTGAGAAGATATATCCTCCAGCCTTCTTTGATGTGATGGTGCATTTGGTTGTTCATCTACCTGATGAGGCACTACTTAGAGGTCCAGTACAATATGGCTGGATGTACCCTATTGAAAGGTCGCTAGGCACTTTCAAGGTCTATGTTAGGAACAGAGCTAGACCCGAGGGTTCCATTGCAGAGGCCTACATTGCTACAGAAGCGTTGACATTCTGCTCAAAATACATTGAAACTGCTGATCAGCTTAGCAAAGAGGTGGATGAAGACAATCCCGGGCTCAATGTTTACGATTGTTCTGTTCGAGTTACAGGGAAGAGTCCACAAGATGACAAACCTAAAGATTTGGACAAAATGGTTTGGTATGTGTTGAATAACTGTCCAGAGATACTACCTTATATCAAGTAAGTGCTAAGTAATGCAGCTTATACATCATAATCTACTAAACTTGCAGCACATTCTTATATATTCAGATGTTTGACGCGATCACTATGTTGTGCACCATCTACAAAAAGGAGTTACTGCCGCAAAATCCAAGAAACATTGACAAACTGGTTATGGCGGGATTTGCGAAATGGTTCAAGAGCCATGTAAGCTTTTGAATTGCATTGTCAGTTTTTTTAATATATTGAGTACATAGGATGATCAGCTTGTCTATTTTCTAACCATAGGTTAAGAAGATGCGGGAGGATGGGCAGGCAGTTGATGATGCCCTTTACTCACTAGCAATGGGTCCTGATACTCGGGTAAGACATTATGAATCTTGCTTTGTTGGAGATGTGCGCTACAACACCCTTGCACGAGACGAAGGCAGGAAGACACAAAACAGTGCCATCCTGAGCACGGATACGTATGACAAAGAGACAACCGAAATGTATGCTAACATAATAGACATTGTTCAGTTGTAGTATATCTCCAGTTTTGAGGATCATCGGTGTGTGGTTCTGTTGTGCTGTCGTTGGTATAACCTGTTTTCCAGGATCGCAAAACCCAGAGCTGATGATTATTTCAAATCCATCAATGTCAAGGCGGCGTACCAGACCAACGAGCCTTTTATTTTGACAAATCAAGCAACACAGATATTTTTCTTGCAAGACACATTTGCACGTAGCGATGACTGGAGAGTATTGCAAAGGTTTGAGCAGAGGAATTCGGTTAATGAAGTTGCACAACAAGATGATGCTTACACTGCTCCTGGTGTACAAGATAACACAGATGTTCCTAATATCTTTGAGAACCATCACATCAATGATGCCGGCGAAAAGATTGCCTATCATGCTGTGGACATCCAAGAGTTGATCAAGAAGACGCCAACGTTCGAGGACGTTGAGGACGAAGAAGATGACACCGTGGGGAATTATGGTTCAGACTGATACACATGGTGAAGTTGTTGACGCTGCTGCTGCGGATGATGATTACATTGCTTTTGTCGTATTTGCCTGTCAGGAGACGTTTTTTTATCTACTATGTGAAATTGTGTTTGCTATGACCGTTGGGGAACGTAGTAATTTCAAAAAAATTCCTATGCACACACAAGATCATGGTGATGCATAGCAACGAGAGGGGCGAGTGTTGTCCACGTACCCTCGTAGACCGAAAGTGGATGCGTTAGAACAACGCAGTTGATGTAGTCGTACGTCTTCACGATCCAACCGATCCAAGTACCGAACGTACGGCACCTCCGAGTTCAGCACATGTTCAGCTCGATGACGTCGCGCGAACTCCGATACAGCAGAACTTCATGGGAGAGTTCCATCAGCACGACGGCGTGATGACGGTGATGATGTTGCTACCGACGCAGGGCTTAGGCCTAAGCACCGCTACGATATGATCGAGGTGGAATATGGTGGAGGGGGGCACCGCACACGGCTGGGAAAGATCCACAGATCAAGTTGTGTGTCTAGAGTAGCCCCCCTGCCCCCGTATATAAAGGAGCAAGGGGGAGAGGCGGCCGGCCAAGGAGGGCGCGCCAAGGGGGGAGTCCTACTCCCACCGGGAGTAGGACTCCTCCTTTACTAGTAGGAGTAGGAGAAGGGGGAAGGAGGAGAGAGAGGGGATGGAAAGGGGGGCGCCGCCCCCCTCCTTGTCCAATTCGGACTAGAGGGGGAGGGGGCGCGCGGCCTGCCCTGGCCGCCCCTCCTCTTCTCCACTAAGGCCCATTAAGCCCAATATACTTCCCGGGGGTTCCGGTAACCACCCAGTACTCCGGTAAATGTCCGAAACCTCCCGAAACACTTCCAATATATCGATATTTACATCTCGACCATTTTGAGACTCCTCGTCATGTCCGCGATGATATCCGGGACTCCGAACTACCTTCGGTACATCAAAACACAAAAACTCATAATACCGATCGTCACCGAACTTTAAGCGTGCGGACCCTACGGGTTCGAGAACTATGTAGACATGACCGAGACACGTCTCCGATCAATAACCAATAGCGGAACCTTGATGCTCATTTTGGCTCCTACATATACTACGAAGATCTTTATCGGTCAAACCGCCAAACAACATACGTTGTTTCCTTTGTCATCGTTATGTTACTTGCCCAAGATTCGATCGTCGGTATCTCAATACCTAGCTCAATCTCGTTACCGGCAAGTCTCTTTACTCGTTACGTAATGCATCATCCCGTAACTAACTCATTAGTCACCTTGCTTGCAAGGCTTATAGTGATGTGCATTACCGAGAGGCCCCAGAGATACCTCTCCGACAATCGAAGTGACAAATCCTAATCTCGAAATACACCAACTCAATAAGTACCATCGGAGACACCTATAGAGCACCTTTATAATCACCCATTTATGTTGTGACATTTGGTAGCACACAAAGTGTTCCTCCGGTAATCGGGAGTTGCATAATCTCATAGTCATAGGAACATGTATAAGTCATGAAGAAAGCAATAGCAGTAAACTAAACGATCAAGTGCTAAGCTAACGGAATGGGTCAAGTCAATCACATCATTCTCCTAATGATGTGATGCCGTTAATCAAATGACAACTCATGTCTATGGCTAGGAAACTCAACCATCTTTGATCAACGAGCTAGTCAAGTAGAGGCATACTAGTGACACTATGTTTGTCTATGTATTCACACATGTATTATGTTTCTGGTTAATACAATTCTAGCATGAATAATAAACATTTATCATGATATGAGGAAATAAATAATAACTTTATTATTGCCTCTAGGGCATATTTCCTTCAATGACAACTGAAACTTGATGAACTTGTTGTTTAGTATTTTACTGTGAGAACAACACTTGTTATGTATGTTGATTTATGTTTGGTGATTGTATGACGACTAAAACATGATGACATTGTTGTTTAGTTGTACTCATATTTGGCTGTGAAACTTGAATTTGATGACATGGTTTGTTGTTGCACTGCAATTTGCTCGACATCATCGAATGAGAACAAAGCTGACCCGACTGGGCCTCTGCTAATTTATTTATTTATTACCAAAAGGGCCTCTACTATTTATTTATTTATTTATGAGCAAAAGGGGATACCCCATGATTTCCGTTAATAGAAATCATTAGATGTTCACAACACTACGCCCAGCCTGCTACACAAGTTTCATTCATTACTAGTTTCAGCAAAGTGCTCATGTCATAGCCAATGAATACATCACGAGTGCTACATACACTGCAAATAAAGAGACAATCATCCTACAGAGCACATCGATTTTGCCCATTATCTTCGCAAGCTCTTTCATCTCCTCATTGCTGTCAAGGCCGTTCAGCAGCTGTTGCTTGGCCATGATCAGAGGAACTGCATCTTTAACCTTCTGCTCTACATCTTCCTCTTCTGCCGTTCCTTCAGTTACTTGTCCAACACCCCAACCTGCTGGTATTGGGATTCCTCGGCTAACCAAATAATCAGCGTAGTTGCACTCCCCCACATCAGCGACTTCCCAGAAATACAAATCACACGGATCTTCCCTTTTCTACATGAATCAAATTGGAAGATCATCAACCAAACTATTAAAAAAATCAGCAACTGAAAGCAGCAGAACAACACTTCAACATATTATTACCCCTGATTCGGGCATTTGTAGAAGACTCGGCCAGGGTTGAGGATTGTGGTTGAGAGGCGATGGATTACTCTGTGTGATTTGCAGCAGTGGCACCACACCAACGGCAGCGGGTTGCGATGAGCAACCGGCTGTGATGCGCGTGCCGGCGGGGGTGTGATGAGACCCACAGGCGATGGTACGGGTGGCGGCTTGGCGCATATTTGGTTGTTGCCTGCTGAAGAGCAGGTGGACGAGCAGCCAGCGGACATGGTTGTTGCGGCCAGAGCTTCTGATGCTAGGCAGAGTAAGTAGAGAAGAGGAGAAGGCGAACGTTGGATACGTCAGTTTTATTACTTGTAGAGTAGCATAGCACCATATATAGTCATAGTCTAGGTTTGGATTCGAACCAGCTACAGGAGCACGTCTCTCTTTTTTCTAAAACTCAGCAACGTCTCTTTATTGGTACACTAGCTTGTTCTGTACGCCTTCTCAAGTCTTTGATTCCTCTACCAGACATCTGGGACCCACCGAAAGGGCCTCTGTATTTCGCAAAAAAACGTGCCCCCCGCTGACAGGTCGGACCCACCAGCTATCTTCGCACGCAAGGAAGTGCCTCCTTATTACGCACAAAAAAATGAATACTCCCCCAGCCAGCTGGAACGCAGCATAGAGGGAGGCTGACTTGTGGGCCTACCAAGTTGATGGGGACGGAGGGCTTTGTCAACTTAGTCAATATGAACGATTCTAGCTCCAGTTAACGTATGATGTTCATCCAACGACTGTAGTACTTCTTCAACCTCTGGTCTTCTTGCTCCAGCCGCCCAAACCAGCACCTGTCGTGCCGCTTGCTCCTGCCTCCCGTGCCTGGCTGTGATGCCGCGGAGGCCTCACCGCCCCCTACTACTCCCACCGCTGGCCAGGGCATCCCTCTACTCACCCACGCCCCCCTGTTATTCTGCGGCGACGGCAGCCTCACACCGCAGCCGAACCAGTGAACCCTCGTACTCCTCTCCACGTGGGCATCCACTGCCGCGTCTTCCCCGGCTCGACATCGTCCCCTTGCTAGGCCTCGCCGTCGTCCACCCCCTTGGTGCTCTCGGCGCGGCGTGGTCAATGTGGTCAACGACCGACTTCCTTCGGAAGAGTACTGTACGTGGAGAGGCTGACAGCTGGGTCCACGGCCACAGCCCAGGTTTTTTTGTGATTTGCCAAGTAAGTCGCTTTCTTAGGCCTGTTGGGCTGCAAATCTTTCAAGACGAGGAGAGCTTCATTCAGCTGGCCGAGAAAATGGTCTGCCAGTAATGAGAAATGGGTTGTACATTTTTAAAACACCTCAAACCGACACTTAGTTTCAAATTTCTTTTTTTCATTTTGAGATTTTAAATTGCATTGATTTTTATGCGTGGACAATTTGTTGGATTTTATATTGATATACATTTATTTTTAAAATCAATTTGAATGTGACTCAATATTTCGGGATTACAAACAGTTCGGACGGCACCGAAATATGCAAAATTTCGTACAATTTTTTAACCGTGGCCACAATATGGGCTGCAATGCTAACAAAAATAATATGGGCTCCAGAAAAACCGTAAGAATTAGCAAATGGGCTGTAAATTATTAGAAATAATGGCAGATGGGTTGTATGCTATTTTTCATAGATTTGAGGCTTTCCTAAAAAAAAGGTTGACGCACAAGTAGTGACTGTTGGATGTCCATCCGACGGCCGTCGTGCTTCTTCAATGTCTGCTCTTCCTACTCCAGCCGCTCAAACAAGCGCCGGCAGGACTGCCTGCTCCCTCCTCCCCATGGCTGGCTGTGCTGCCGCGCAGGTCTCACCGCCCCGCCGTACTCCCATCGCTGGCCTAGCCATCCCTCTACTCACCCACACCTACTGTTATTCTCCGGCGATGGCAGACGAACCAGTAAACCCTCGTACAGTCGTACTCCCCTCCGCGTGGGAAACAACTGCTGAGTCTTCCCTGCCTCCGTGTCGTTCCCTTCGTAGGCCTCTCCGTCGTGCACCACCCTGGCGCTCTCGGCGCGGCCTGGTCAACGTGGTCAACGACCGACATGCATCTGAAGTCGACTGTACGTGGAGAGGCTGACAGCTGGGTCCACGGCCGCACGCAAGGAAATGCCTCCTTATTACGCGCAAAATAATGATTCCTCCACCTGGCATCTGGGACCCATCGAAAGGGCCTCTGTATTTCGCGAAAAAATGTTACCCCCGCTGACAGCTCGGACCCCCCAGCTATATCTTCGCACGCAAGGAAGTGCCTCCTTATTACGCACAAAAAAATGAATGCTCCCCCTGCTAGCTGGGACCCACAATAGTGTGAGGCTGACTTGTGGGCCAACTAAGTTGACGGGGACGGAGGGCTTTGTCAACTTAGTCAATATGAACGATTCTAGCTCCAGTGACCGTACGATGTCCATCCAATGGCCGTAGTGCTTCTTCAACCTCTGGTCTTCTTGCTCCAGCCGCCCAAACAAGCGCCGGTCGTGCCTCGTGCTCCTGCCTCCCGTGGCCGGCTGCGATGCCGTGGAGGCCACACCGCCCCCTACTACTCCCACTGCTGGCCAGGCCAACCCTCTACTCACCCACACCCCCTGTTATTCTGCGGCGACGACAGCCTCACACCGCAGCGAACCAGTGAACCCTCATACTCCTCTACGCGTGGGCATCCACTGTCGCGTCTTCCCCGGCTCCACGTCGTCCCCTTCCTAGGCCTCGCCGTCGTCCACCGCCCTGGTGCTCTCGGCACGGCGTGGTCAACGTGGTCAAGGAACGGCTTCCATCGGACGTGGACTGTACGTGGAGAGGCTGACAGCTGGGTCCACAGCCGTAGCAAGGAAGTGCCTCCTTATTACGCGGAAAATAATGATTCCTCCACCTGACAGCAGGGACCCACCGGACGGGCAACCGTATTTCACAAAAAAACATTTCCCCCTAACTGCTAGGACCTACCAGCTACATCTTCGCACGCAAGGAAGTGCATCCGGGCAAAAAAAAAACCATTCGCCCCCCTGACTGCTAGGACCCACCAGCTACATCTTCGCACGCAAGGAAGTTCCTGACAGTCGGGACCCACCTGGTCGAAGCGTACGTAGTGTTGTCATTCTAGGCGCGAACGTGTACGTACATACTGGTCGATGTAGAGGCGCGCACGTGTCGTAGTAGAGGCGCGCACGTAGCATGTACACGTACGTACAGCAGCCAGTGTGCAAGAAAGAAAATACGGCCACGTGCATACATACGGGCGGGGTCTCGAACGCCTACTCGCTCATACGTCCGGCCAGGGGTGCGTCGTCGTGTTCATGGGGAGCCAACCGGCTGGGTCGGAACGGAATGAGTCGTTGTGTTCATCAGGAGGGCTTGGATGGAACAGCCGATGGAAACGAGGCCTGGCGTACCGCAGAACAGAGGAAATGGCCTTGTGTTTGACCGGCCACGTTCAAAACGGGATCCTATTCATCGGGAGGGGTCTGGCGTACTGCAAAACGGAGGAAATGGACCTCCTACGGTCGAAACGGGGTCCTGTTGATCGGGAGGTGTGTGGCGTACCGCAAAACGGAGGAAACGGACTTGTGTTGGAGAGCTACGGTCGAAACGGGGGTCCTGTTCATCGGGAGGGGTGAGGCGTACCGCAACACGGAGGAAACGGACTTGTGTTGGAGCGCTACGGTTGAAACAGGGGTCCTTTTCATCGGGAGGGGTGTGGCGTACCGCAAAACGGGACTCCACGGGATACTGTTCATCTCCACCGTTGAGCCCCTCCAGCCTCCACGAGCTACTGTTCATCCACCGTCGACCTGCTCCATCCTCCACCTGTGACTGTTCATCCACGGGCTCCTGTTCATCCAGCCTCCACCGCGCGCTACTCCACCGGCTACTGTTCAACCAGCCCTCTCCACGGGCTCCTGTTCAACCACCCCTCCACGGGCTACTGTTCATCCAACCCTCCACCGTCTACTGTTCATCCAGCCCTCCACGGGGTGGTCCTCTTCATCCAGCCCTCGACGGGGTCCTGTTCATCCAGCCCCAATAGGCTCGATTTATCGGGGTCCTGTTCATCCAGAGGCAACACCACGGGGTCCGGTTCATCCACCCCCACCGGGAACTGTTCATCCAACCCCCCCAGCAATGCTCACTATTCATCTAGAGGCAGCATCGATCGGCTTCAGTTAGCAGCAGCATCGATCGGCTCGATCGGGTTCAGTTAACAGCCATCAATCGATCGCTCGGGTTCAGTAACGCGTAGCCTGCAGTGCAATCGCTCGGGTTCAGTTAGAGCCCAATGCCTCGCTCGGGTTCAGTTAGAGCCCAATGCCTCGCACCCACGCGCGTGCGTGTATGAGAGAAACACGCATCGCTCGACCCCGACCACCCACCGTAACCAGGAACACCCCGATATTTTCCTCGCCCTCGCTTCTGCCACGGTTTTTTCCGTCATGGACGGCCCAAAGAATGTCATGCAGCTGCGTCTCCGGCCCGCGCAGGACGAAAAGCCCATTTTCTGTCATGATTTTTTGTCATGGAAGTAGGAGCCCACCACATCTATGATGATAACGGGTTTTGTCACAATTATCGTCATAGAAGTGTCAATAGTATGACAGAAAAAAAATTGTTCGGCCCAAAATGTAACTGATGTGTCTTTTTTTTTGTAGTGTTCTCTGAGGCAATGCTCTTCTTCAGCAGCATCACCAAGCCGGCGGCCAACTCCCCCTGCTCATTGAGCTCAGCGGGCATGTCGTCGAGGCTCTCCTTCAGCAGCTCCACCAAGCCGTGGATGAACTCCTTCTGCTTATTGAGGTGCTTATTGAGCTGATCGGGCATGCCGTCGAGGGATAATGACTCCAGCGCCGCCAGCTCGGCATGTTTGCCTCCGTGGTGAGGGCGCTCCTGGGATCCATCGCCTGCCCATGAGAGATCTTTCGAGGTCTCTGCGTGGCGGCGAGCCCTCTTTTTTTTCTGCAGCCTTGGTTGTCGCTCCCTTGTTACGAGTAGTTCTCGACCAAGAGCTCTGACCGGCCATGGCAAGGACGGACGAAGAAGGAGGACTTATGAGGAGGAAGGTAGAGTAATTTTCGGTTAGGTAGTTCCCCTTTTTATAACCTAAGTACTAGCACAAGTACTAAAACCTGCATAGTGGGAACATGTTCAGGTTAGGTACGTACTGGTAGGTGTGAGCAGGCTTGCACTTAATTGTAGCACTAGTACTTTGGAATGTGATGGGAACAAGGTAAAGATTAATTGATGGTTTTGGTTTCGAGGCCCGAAACGGTTCCCGATGAGTTTAGTGGAACATAAATTTCAAGTACTCCCGATGAGTTTAGTAGAACATAAATTGTTTAACATAAAAAATATATCATTAAAAAAATAGAATATTTGAAGTTTGTAATGATATATTTTTCGTAATGTATGCCTTTTATTAAGTTGGTCAAATTAACGACCTAGGTACACATGCAAGACTTGTAAACTGAGATAGAGGGAGTACTTCACTACTCAAATGCGGTCGCACAAGTCAGTGATGTAACTGGTCGTACATGTCAGACCAAGCCGATGCATGTCCCTTCGGTGAGACGCGGGTCCGATGGACCGTCTGTTGGTGCGAGCGACCGTAAAGTACTTACGCGATGGAGACTTCTGGTTGTGGCTTCGGTTGATTGTCACGACCAAGCATTATAAAACTAGAGATAAATCAATTACCATCTTTTTTGAAACGACCAATTATTTTTTACAGGAAAACAATACATATAGATGGAGTGATTGTCAAGGTTGCAAACCGACATACCGTTGCAAGTTCACTGCAGGAGCAACCGACTAGGTCACTGCATCGCTACCGGGGAAGGAGGGCAGCTCACCTCGCTACGATGCATGCCCACCGGCGCCGCCGCAACTGGTCCCTGGATTTGGCTTCTCCTACCGCCCATTTGAAGAGTTGCACCGGCTGCTCTTGCCATTGTGCAGGCATGCACGTTCTTTCCTCCACAGTTGACTTCGTGAATATGATCTCTGCCATTAGCCCTAGCTCGAAATGAATGCGACGCTGCCAGATGCTGACATCCCTCAGCTTCTCTCCCCTGAGATCGACTTGCGCCTCCGCCTTGTGCTGCGCCATGCGCAGCTCCTTGGAACTTCTCTCTAATCGATGCGACACTTCCTTGATCCGATTTGCCCATGATGCCCACCACCTGAAATGCAGCCCTGGCATGTCCTCCGGCGCCACCAATCTGTGATTCCAGAGCAATAGATCCCCTCTAAAACACATGTGGGTTTCGCTCAAAGGAGGCAGTGCTGCGGCCGCAGCAAGAGGGCAGCCCGCGGGATCCTGGGATCTAAGGGATTACCCATGGCGGGATCCGGTGGGCGAGGTGGGGAGGCGAGCCTAGGCGCTGGGAGAGCCCTACGAGGCTAAGATAAATATAGTACTACTCCACTCCATCCGTATTTAAATACAAAGGCCACCAACAGTAGCCCTGGCAAAAATTGATCATGCTGCCTGCGTCCTGGTTTATTGGCCCCCTTTTTTTGTGCCACTTTTTATGTCATGCATAAATATTATGTTACTTACAAATATGGTCAAAAATTGGCACAAAATACGAAGGAGACCAATGGAAGTACTGGCACCCCATGATTTAACTACTCGCATGCGCACAGTGGAGTAGTAATGTCTTTCTTCCTCCCTCACGTCCACTCAATTTGCATGCGCTGTATTAATTCACCATCAATGGAATGAAGGACTTTACACACGTCAAATTATCACATGGGGTGGATCTTCATACAAAAATGTGTCGCCCCGTGTACCCGCGTGTGTGTGCGAGGGAATGAGTGAGTGCGTGGCGTGCGTGCACAGCTTCGCTTCGTGCATGTACCGCCAGTGTGGCTCAGAGAGGACGAGTACATTCTTCTGGAAGCAGCAGCACATCACTGTGATCAATGCACACAAGGAGGTCGCGACAACGCCTCCACATGTGCCACGTAGCTTCATGAACTGTAAGAGAAGACACTGTGTGGTGTGCCATTGGAATTCTAATTTACGTGTTTGCACATACTCGAAGTACTAGTAAGGTACACGTGCATTCCACGCATGAGATTTGGCAACCAAATTATGAATAAATACCACACTATAGCATGTAAGCTCTGAGTCATATATGCCTGATGTAGACCTTCATTTAATTCTTATAGTTCATCTCATTCAAAATAAATTAGTTTTTATAAAAAAGCTAGGGCCTCTTTGATTTGTAGGATTTCCAGAACGCGTGAATAGGAAACACTACAAAAAAAAGACACATCCGTGACATTTTGGGCCGAACGAAATTTTTTTCTGTCATACATATGACACTTCTATCACGATAATTGTGACAAAACCCGGTATAATCATAGATGTCGTGGGCTCCTACTTCTATGACAAAAAATCATGACAGAAAATGGGCTCTTCGTCCTGGGCGGGCCGGAGACGCAGCTGCATGACATTCTTTGGGCCGTCCATGACGGAAAAAACCATGGTAGAATCGAGGGCGAGGAAAATTTCGGGGAGTTCCCGGTTACGGTGGGAGGTCGGGGGCCGAGCGATGTGCGTTTCTCTCATACACGTACGCGCGCGTGTGCGAGGCGTTGGCTCTAACTGAACCCGAGCGAGGCGTTGGGCTCAAACTGAACCCGAGCGATTGCACTGCATGCTATGCGTTACAGAACCCGAGCGATCGACCGATGGCTGTTAACTGAACCCGATCGAGCGATTCCTTAGCTACTGCTACTAACTGAAGCCGATCGATTGGATGAACAGTGATTGTTGTGGGGGGGGGGGGGTTGGATGAACAGTGAGCGGTGGCGTTGCCTCTGGATGAACAGGACCCCGTGGTGTGGAGGGCTAGATGAACAGTAGACTGTGGAGGGGTGCCCGTGGAGAGGTGGTTGAACAGGACCCCGTGGTGTGGAGGGCTGGATGAACAGTAGACGGTGGAGGGGTGCCCGTGGAGGGGGGGTTGAACAGTAGCCGGTGGAGTAGCGCGCGGTGGAGGCTGGATGAACAGGAGCCCATGGAGGCTGGAGGAGGTCGACGGTAGCCTGTGGAGGCTGGAGGAGGTCGGCGGTGGAGATGAACAGTATCCCGTGGAGTCCCGTTTTGCAGTACGCTACACCCCTCCCGATGAACAGGACCCCCGTTTCGACCGTAGGAGGTCCGTTTTGTCCGTTTTGTGGTACGCCACACCCCTCCCGATCAACAGGACCCCCGTTTCGACCGTAGGGGGCCGTTTCGTCCGTTTTGCTGTACGCCACACCCCTCCCGATGAACAGGACCCCCGTTTCGACCGTAGGAGGTCCGTTTTGTCCGTTTTGTGGTACGCCACACCCCTCCCGATCAACAGGACCCCCGTTTCGACCGTAGGGGGGCCGTTTCGTCCGTTTTGCGGTACGCCACACCCCTCCCGACCAACAGGACCCCCGTTTCGACCGTAGGAGGTCCGTTTCCTCCGTTTTGCGGTACGCCAGACCCCTCCCGATGAACAGGATCCCGTTTCGAACATGGCCGGTCGACCACAAGGCCGTTTCCTCTATTTTGCGGTACGCCAAGCCTTGTTTCCATCGCCTATTCCGTCCAAGCCCTCCCGCTGAACACGACCACACATTCCATTCTAACCCAGCCGGTTGCCTCCCACGCGTTCCGTTGCCTCCCGATGAACACGACGCATTCCGTTGCCTGCCCATGAACACGACGCATTCCATTGCCTCCCCATGAACACGACGATGACGCTGTTTCTCTATTCTGACCCAGCCGTGTACACGAGCCCTGGCCGTACGTATGCGCGAGTAGGCGTTCGAGACCCTGCCCGTATGTACGGACATGGCCGTACTTTCTTTCTTGCACCCTGGCCGCTGTACGTACGTGTACATGCTACGTGCGCGCCTCTACTACGACACGTACGCGCCTCTACTACGACACGTGCGCGCCTCTACATCGACCAGTATATATATGTACGTACACGTTCGCGACCAGAATGACAACGCTACGTACGCTTCGACCAGGTGGGTCCTGACTGTCAGGCACTTCCTTGCCTGCGAAGATGCAGCTGGTGGGTCCCAGCAGTCAGGGGGCGAATCGTTTTGTTTTTTTTTCCCGGACGCACTTCCTTGCGTGCGAAGGTGTAGCTGCTGGGTCCCAGCAGTCAGGGGGGTTCGTTTTTCTTTGCCCGGACGCACTTCCTTGCGTGCGAAGGTGTAGCTGCTGGGTCCCAGCAGTCAGGGGGGTTCGTTTTTCTTTGCCCGGACGCACTTCCTTGCGTGCGAAGATGTAGCTGGTGGGTCCCAGCAGTCAGGGGGGCGAATCGTTTTTTTCGGACGCACTTCCTTGCGTGCGAAGATGTAGCTGGTGGGTCATAGCAGTCAAGGGGCGAATCGTTTTTTTCGGACGCACTTCCTTGCGTGCGAAGATGTAGCTGGTGGGTCCCAGCAGTCAGGGGGAAACTTTTTTTCGTGAAATACGGTGGCCCGTCCGGTGGGTCCCCACTGTCAGGTGGAGGAATAATTATTTTGCGCGTAATAAGGAGGCACTTCCTTGCTGCGGCCGTGGACCCAACTATCAGCCTCTCCACGTACATTCCACGTCCGATGGAAGCCATTCCTTGACCATGTTGACCACACCGCACCGAGAGCACCAGGGCGGTGGACGACGGCGAGGCCTAGGAAGGGGACGACGCGGAGCCGGGGAAGACGCGACAGTGGATGCCCACGCATAGAGGAGTATGAGGGTTCACTCGTTCGGCTGCGGTGTGAGGCTGCCATCGCCGCAGAATAACAGGGGGTGTGGGTGCGTAGAGGGATGGTCTGGCCACCGGTGGGAGTAGTAGGGGCGGTGAGGCCTCCGCGGCATCACAGCCAGCCACGGGCGGCAGGAGCAGGCGGCACGACCGGTGCTGCTTTGGGCGGCTGGAGCAAGAAGACCAGAGGTTGAAGAAGCACTACGGCCGTTGGATGGACATCGTACGGTCACTGGAGCTAGAATCGTTCATATATTGACTAAAGTTGACAAAGGCCTCCGTCCCAGTCAACTTAGTAGGCCCACAAGTAAGCCTCCCACCAAGGTGGGTCAAAGCTAGCAGGGGGTATTCATTTTTTGTGCGTAATAAGGAGGCTCTTCCGGTGGGTCCAAGCTGACAGCGGGGGGAACTTTTTTTGCGAAATACGGTGGCCCGTCCTGTGGGTCCCAGTAGTCAGGGGAAACTTTTTTCCGCGAAATACTGGTGGCCCGTCCGGTGGGTCCCTGCTGTCAGGTGGAGGAATAATTATTGTCCGCGTAATAAGGAGGCACTTCCTTGCGGCTGCCGTGGACCCAGCTGTCAGCCTCTCCACGTACAGTACTCTTCCGATGGAAGTCGGTCGTTGACCACATTGACCACGCCGTGCCGAGAGCACCACGGCGGTGGATGACGGCGAGGCCTAGGAAGGGGATGACGCGGAGCCGGGGAAGACGCGGAAGTGGAAGCCCGCGCGGAGAGGAGTACGAGGGTTCACCGGTTCGGCTGCGGTGTGAGGCTGCCGTCGCCGTAGGATAACAGGGGGTGTGGGTGAGTAGAGGGATGCCCTGGCGAGCGGTGGGAGTAGTAGGGGGCGCTGAGGCCTGCGGCAGCATAGCCGACCACGGGAGGCGGGAGTAGGCGGTCCCGCCGGCGCTGCTTGGGCGGCTGGAGCAAGAAGATCAGAGATTGAAGAAACACGACGGCCGTTGGATTGACATCCAACGGTTACGTCTGCTAGAATCGTTTGTTGACGTATATAATAACTAAAAAAATCTTGCATACGCGTCAACTAAACAGGCCCACAAGTCAGACCACTCCCTCTTTTTTTAATAATTTATATATAGCTCATGGCAACTTCTTATGCAATTTATTGCAGTCATTTTTTTTGGTTGGCCAGGGCCAATTTCGCATATTTCTGTGGGTTCCAAACTATTTTTAATACCGAAATGTCGAGCCAGATTTAAAGTACTTTGAAGATATATTTAAGTTAGGTTAATGCCCAGTGAAATAGGAATCTGAAAATGTGAAAAAATTCAGAAATTATAAAGTAAGTGCCAATTTGTCATCTGTTTTTATATTTACAACCCATTTCATATTACTTTCAAGATTTGCAGGCATCTTGAAAGAGTTGCAGCCCATCAGGGCGTAGAAAAATAAGTAGGACTGGATTGGGTATTCTTCAGAAAAAATAAACTGGGCTCATTTTCACAACGAAAAAAATAGCTGGGCTGGTCACATGGTGAACATAAAATATAAGCCTGGGCTAGACGGGCCACAGCCCAGTTCAAACCCTGCTCCGTCTCAACAATACCAAACAAAAAAATATACTGCTCGAGTAGCTACGTCCCAGGTGTCAGCCGATCTTGTGCTGTTCTCTTGTCTATTGAGTATACACGCTCACAATGTCGTGGGTCCCAGATGTCAGGAAAACACTAGGAGGAAGCATTTTATTTTTCCATACGCTGACGTGGTGGGCCCCTACTGTCATCCTCTCCACGTACTTCTGCCGATTCCTATTGTTTGTTGACCATGTTGACAATGCGAGAGGGCGGCGCCGCAGCGATCGCACCAAAGCGCGCGGAGGACGTCGGCGTTAACGATTTAGGAGACGGTGGGGCGGCGATGCGTGCGCTGAGGCGTAGCCAGCCGTGGGAGGCGGAAGAAGGCAGCCCCGCCAGCGCTGGTTTGGTTTTGGCGGCTGGAGGAAGACAGGACTGCAGAAACATGACAGACTGTAAAAGCAGCAGGAGTAGTTAACAACCTTAACTAAAACCAGCAGGGGCACTTAACAACCAAAGCTGAAAGCAGTATGAGTACTTATACAGGTTCAACCGTACAAAGCACGCCTCGAACAGTGCTACTTTGCCTACAGTTAACCAAGGGTGAGGCCGCCAAGCCCCAGGACAAGGCCCAGGCGCCACCCCGCGCATCCACAACCTTCTGAAAGCGGCTTCATCTCGCAACGTGGTCAATAAATAGGATATTCGTTTAGAGCCATGGAAAAGCATGAACATAATCTTCTGTCCTATTCTCCAAAATGGACGGGCCTTCATTATTTGAGACCACCCATGAATAAGTATCTTTTCACCTCCAAGGGGAATTGAGTAGGTCGACATAAACATCATGTTGTGACCAAGCGCAAGTCTGACCCGACCATGGTCAGGCATCTGTATAGGAACAATAGAACTCGGCAGTTCCTGTTTCAAGAAGATCACAGCTGTAAAACTGTGTATAAGCAATAGTTTATGAACAACATATATAACAGAAAACAGCTCGTACCATAAGTTTCTCGACACAGTTGGACCTGTTCAACGAGTGCAGCAGTGGCACACATATCCCACGTGGCCTTCCACCATTGAAACGCCCCACAAGGACCTCAAGACGATCAATAAAGTGTAGGAACTTGTGGATGTCGATCCAGTCAACTTCAGTGCCATTAGTAACAGCCGAGTTATTACAGAGTAACAAACGAGCAGACTGCTTAACTCTGAAAAAACCTACACGTGCCACCAATTATAAGAAAATATTAGTTAGAAGTAGCATCTTCGTGAGAGATTCGTTGCTACTTCTAAAGTTAAATTGTGATTAGTTAGACAGAATAGGTGGATTAAGAAGTAATCGAGGCAACAAGCAAGAACCAGATACAAAACTAACATGGATGAACAATTGGAACGACGTCGGGGTGGAAGATCGCAGTGAAGATGAGACCAGGTTCTGCTATTTCCATCAACATTCGTGCGCCAACTTTCAGTCCGTAACACTTGAGAAAGTTTATCCAAGTTCGGCCATAAAAAAGCAGCGATCTTCTTGGTTCATGAACCCAACTCGGAACTTATATCCATGGCTTGTCTTCACTGTGACCATTAAACTAGTGTATTCAGTTATGGCAAGGCCGAGCATCTTGAGTACATGTGTTCTGGCAGAGCAAATAATACACTGCAGGAAAAATAATATGAGAACACAGCATGTTCAAAAAAACCCACCCTCCCGGATAGAAAAGAGGATTCTAGGAACATACTGTGCGCGTTTCAAAATGCTGTGTTAGGATGAGAAGGAACAAGTGTGGCGTCTCGCCGAGGGCGCAGAAACCTGTAGGGTACTCGCACTTTGGGCACTGCAAATGAAACACACTAGATTCAGTAGGAAGAAAAATGCATCAACGGCGGCGGCTGCCATCCTAGGATTACCTGCGACCAAGGGACTTGGATTTATCGGGGATGGATGAAGAATTCGTACCTGGTTCTCCATGAGAAAACCCTATGCAATCGCCGAGAGGGGGTTTTCTCTGAACAAGCAGACGAGGGAGAAGGGGATTCAGGCCCTAGTGAAATATTGCCGCTTCGTCCGTCCAGCTTACTGCTAAAGCTGGAAAGGGGGGTTGTGATTTGACGGCTCATTGGGCATTACTGCGGCGCTACGACCGGGGTGTGTCTACCGTGAAGTTGTGCACTCTAATTTGTGCATATGGCACGTGGACCCCGTTGCCGGTTGCCCCACATATCAGCGAAAGGAAGTAGAAAGACAGGAGTAACTAGTTACACATAAATATATTTTTTGACAGAGAGATACTCCCTCTGTAAAAATTATTACAAATCTTTTATATCATAGGCTCACCTTGCCGAGAAATATACTCCCTCTGCAACGCACGGGCATTATGGGGGTTCAGCTTTTTTTATGGGGGTTCAGCTGAGAATATAATACTCAGATAGGCTCACGGTTCTGGACTTTGGGCCGCAGGCCGACCCTGCATGTTTGGGGGCCCATGTGTTCTACCTCAGCGCTTTTCATATTGCAAGCGATCGGTACGGCGCTGGTTTTAGATGCTGTCGCAAGGCGAATACACAAAATTGAATAAAGCACGACAGCTGTTGGAATGAAATCGAACGACAGTTCCTAACCAGCAACCAGAGTTGCAATTCTATCAACGATATACCATGTGATAAATAATACTGTCGTACTACTTATACACACAGGATGCTTGTTTCACCATGCCAGATTATTACATCAAAATCTCTCGGAGGATAGATCAGTTCGGCAGTTGCGTGCTGCTACTGAAGAATTTCAAAGTTGATTTGGACCAGCTCTCCTTGCCGAGAAAGTTCGATTTTGACATCATCCCCTACCGCAAGATATGATTTAGATTTGAACCTTGACCATCCTTTAGCATCAATCATCATGCGACCATCCTTTGTACTTACGGTATATTGAGCAGGTTCATTCACACCAAGGCTGCGCATGGTAAGAGAAACTTGGCCGCGGTCGCCCGGATTGTTGAACGACTCCCTCGTTGCTCTAGGAATTCTCTGTTTGCAAACAAGAAGACATACCCAAACAGTTAGATCAACATAGTGAATCATGTGAAACAACATGGAAAGAAAAAAGAACGAAGCACTTGGGCGGCCAATGCTTACCAAGAAGGTGGACATGTCGGTTTTTGTAAGGACTTTGGTATATGAAGTGCGAACTGCAGCCCAGTCTGTTGCCGGTGCAACTGCACGGGCCGGAGCAGATGCAAGTGCAAGTGTTGGTGCAGGTGCCGAAGCCGCTGCTGCTGCCGAGATGGTGCTCCTTGTAGAGCTGGTGCCGGTGTCGGAGCAGGTGCCGGTGTCGATGCCCGATCCTCCGGTAGATCAGACTGATCCGCTGACGCGGTCGGTGCCCAATCCTCAGCTGGATCAGACTAAGCTGCTGCCGCTGTCAGTGCTAGAGCAACTGCCGGTGCTCGATCTGTGCGAGACAGCGGCGATCGTGTCTGGTCTGCTATGATCAGCTTTCTAACTTGACTAGGATCCGTGACCGTGATCCAGTTTTTTCTTCATTTCTTTTAAACGCGAGAAGGACTAATTGTGGCGTTTTTGTTAAACCAAACTGCAGTTCATCATAGGGATTCAGCTTGTACTCAGACAACAGACTGATCCAATTTTTTCCAGTAATATAAGTGATGGACAGTGCCTTCGTTACTGACACGACATAAGAAGTGAAACCTGCAAAAATAGCCATCGTAGAGCAAACCAAACGGTTTATTCTGTGATGAATGTCACATGGCAAAACCTGCATCGTAAAATTGCAGGAAAAGAAAGAAAACATGACATTAAATCAATAAGATTTAGACAGTAAATCAATAAGATTTACTTGATGTGACACGAGTGAATCCTTACCAGGAAATCACTATGTTGAAGTACTAAACAGAAGATTGATCGTCCAACTACGCGTGGCATGCAGGGGCCCCGCCTACTCCCACAAGCAGGACAGTCCAAAGGTCGTGACAAATCGTATGGACCGAACATCCATGGGACTGGAAATCCTGGTGGGTGCGATAAACCCTGCAATGCATACAGATATTGGAGTGTAACCATAATTGATAAACCGTCCTCACAAAAAATATGATCTGGATACTTCAAAATATACAGACTGAATTGAGTGGACAGACATTAACATAGACCGTTCACACACCAAAAGCGGCAGTACTAATAAACAATACAGGGTTCACAAACACAAATCAAGTACTGAACAATAGTACTTACTACAGACAAGCAAAGTTGCACTAACTAAACTCTGCAGACTATTTCTTGCCACCGACCTACGGGATGAACCCCGCATAACTGACTAGGCCATGGACTTCGTGTGAGATGTCTACATGCACCATCACCATCTTGTCAACCTTGGAGAACCTAACAGAGTGGTCTTTCCACTCATAAACATGATGATGAAGACAGGCCGCATCAGATTTGTTGGGAAGCTTTACAAGAACCACACCCTTCGTAATCGAAGGCACAACCAGGAAATTGTTGTGGTCAAGTACAGCCTCGAGAACACGCCTGACAACAATGCTACAGGAAAACACTAGTTCAGGACACGTGGCGACAAGGACACAGCAGCTGGATAGTTCAGCAGTAGAACTCATCATCAGGTCTTCCAGTTCACACGGCATGACTTTGAGAACTTCATCTCCACCGCGGACCTGGTTCTAATTCAAACAGAAACCATATTTTATTACTACCTCCGTTCAGAAATATAAGATGATTTTCGATATTATACTCCATATATGACTACATATACGCACAGAAATGAGTGAACAAAGACACTAGAACATGTCTTCAAAGGCATGAGAGCAGAGGGATTACATGCAATATCCATAACACAAGTTACTGAGGCAAATATACCCTCTTAAAAGGTAGCATTGATGTTCATAAAGTACTCCCTCCGTCCCAAAATTCTTGTCTTAGATTTGTCTAGATACGGATGTATCAAGTCACATTTTAGTATTAGATACATCCGTATCTAGACAAATCTAAGACAAGAAATTTGGGACAGAGGGAGTAGTTGAAAGTAATCTATAAGAAATCAGTGTCAACCTCTCGCATGTTTTGGTCAAAAGAGGAATTTAGAACCGTCATTTGGCACACTAAAATCACATGCAAGATCACCCAGAAAGTTGTACTACCAGTACTAGTACTGCGTGTTAGATGAAAAAACACGATCAAGATCGAGAAAAAGATCGTCAACAAGAGACATTACCTGGACTTGCTTAATGAGGGATCCCGGAGAGGGGGGCTTGGACAGGGCGATGGCTTTGAGCTTGTCTGCGGTAGTCTCGGCGGGGTGCTTGCGCTTCTTCGTACCATGAGCCTCGACGGTTTTGGCCAGAGCCATAGACATCACGTCGGCCGGTGCTCCGGCGTCCATCCAAGAGAGGAAGCTGAGAGAGAAGAGTGAAAGGAGGAACGAGATGAGGGAGAAGCGAAGCGAGTGGGGGTTTTCTTCAAGAGAGGAAGCTGAGAGAGAAGAGTGAAATGATGGTTGCTTCGTCCGTCCAACTTACTGCTGGAAAGGAGGGGGTTTTGTGATTTGACGGCTCATTGGGCATTACTGCGGCGGTTCGATCGGGGTAGTCTACCGTCACTCTACTACGGAGTAATTTAGTGCATGGCTGGTGGACCCAGGTGCTGGCTGTCCCACACGTCGGCGAAAGTGAGTAATTTAGTGCATGGCTGGAGGAGGATCCGCACGGTAGAGCGTGTCCACTGTTTTTCTGAAGAAAAAATGATTACAGCAAGCGTTTCCACTCTTACGACGGAGGAGTGCGAAACACGGCAGCCACTTGAACATACACAGTGCTCCTACTACTAGGCATGTGCAGTGGTTCATACGTCAGTACTACACAATCTTGTTGCTAGTGTAGTAAGATATGACGATAACAAATGATGTTGTGCGCATGTCAACTACTCCTATATGTAACATAGTACCGCTTTTTCGACTGTCCGGTCGAGAATGAACGGTGAGATCAATGTTAACAGAACTAGGTCCACAGCGCACGGAGAGTACGGTGCTACAGTACTCCACGAAACATGAACCATATGAAGCACGAATAGTGTTAGGCAGGGTGTATGAAGGGTGCACGGGATGGGAGCAAAAGTTCCCTTCTCGACCCACTTTTGGGTGTTTGCCGCAGTGCATGAAGGGTGCATGAGTCCACACTAGTAGGTTAACAAAAATACACGCAGAGGAAACAACTATATTGAGATGAGAATGCAACCAAACACACCCACACGCTTTGTGCTACAGTGACTGATCTGCACCGTCTGAGTTTGATCCAACGGTCATGTTGCGCCGAGACATGGACATGCCCATGCAGAGGGCGCCTAAACACCACCGAAGTCCCTCTGCTTCTCGAGGCGCACGACGTTGGTGATGCAGGGTGCAACCGCCCGCAGAGCCCGCTCCCGGTCGACGGGAGCCAGCTCGTCAAAGACGACGTCCAATGGCATGAATGGATTCCGGTGATGGAGCCCTGAAAGGATTCGCCCGGCAACGGCGACGGCAGCCCGCAACCCCTCCTTGTCCAGCTCAGCCCCCACCATCGCGCGGAGACGGCTCAGCTCCTCGGAGATATAGGTGAAGAAGGAGACCAGGTCAGGAAGCCGCAACTCGTTGAAGTCGACCGGGTGGTCGAACGGGTTTAGCCCGACGGCCGGCATCGTCGCGCTGGCACGACGGTAGGCATCGCGCAGCCGCAACACGTGCGTGGCAACTTGGTTCACCAACTGGCTGAGGCGATCCTGGACCTCGTCACGATCGGCCCGCTCGCGCTCCAGCCGGCTCCCCTGACGGCCTATCGTATCTCCCGCTTTCTGCAGCAACGCCGCCGACGCCTCGAGCATCTTTGTGGTGGACGCCTGCCGCTTTTGAAGCTCCGTGAACTCCCGCACATAACGGAGGAGCATGGCACTCCTCTCCTCCTTGAGCTCACGGAGCTCCACGTCCTTGGCCCTGAGCTCCGCATCCTTGGCATGGAGCTCCTGTGTCAGGCGCCATGGCACCAGGTAGAAGCTATGGGGAGAGGAAGCAAAGGGGATGAAACGGCTGAAAGGCAATGCAATCTACGGGAAGGCGGAGGGAGCGGGGAATCTTTTGGTTTTCACCATGGTAAAACACCAGTCGACGATTTCTCACATCAGGGAGCAGTGGGTTTTTACAGGCAGAGTCATCGTGACTAATTGCTGCCGCGCCTGCTCCTGTCAATCAAAAAATTAAAAATCCTGCAGCGCCTGCTCCCGTCAATCAAAAAATTAAAATCGTGCCGCACCCAAACACCAGAGCAACGCCGCGGTGGATATTTAAATTTACCTGCCGGCAAGTAGATAAAAAAGGGGTGAAAAAACAAATGTGGCGGCGGCCTAGCTAAATGGTCGAACTAGCCCAACTAGCTAGCCACCGTGCTTCACTGATGTACTCGGCGGGAAAGGTGGTCTTTCGTGATTTGATGACTCATTTACTTTCTTCGGCGCTACGACCGAGGAGGACCCAGAAAACGTGCGGTAGGGCGTCCCACGTCAGGAAGAATATATGCGTGCACCACCCGGGAGGACCCCGAAACCGCGCGGTAGGGTGTGCCACGTCTCGGCACGGAGGAAAAATGTGCGTGTAAAAATATACTGTATCAGACGTAGTACCTATGGTTCGACCTCGGGACCCAGCCAGTCGGTCGAAAACACCCCACTAGCCACACAGCTTCATCATGCAAACGTGGCACGGAGGATAGATGTGGTTAGCTCCGTCTCGACCAGCCACAACGTCTCTTGTTCTAGGCGATTCTTCTATTTTCCAAGCTTTTTTTAGTTGTAATAACACCACGGCAAGCTAGCGCCGCTCTTCGTGTGTGCCCGTGCAAAGGTTAGACGATGGAGAGAAGAGAGATTGAGATCGCAGACCTGGGACCCACCAGTAAGTGAGACAACGGTCATGCACGTGTTGACGAGGCACTCCCTCTACTCTACTCAACGCAAGTACTGTATAAAATCAAGTTATGGGACAAAGCCAACAACCGTTCGTTTTTTCAGGCTATCGACTTACGCTTTGTAGTCCAGGTTGCCAGTTCGAATCTCGTCTTTCAGATTTGTTAGTTTTAGGTCCAAATTTGATTAATGACAAGTGGGACCCCCGTGTGTTGTTCCGATATTTCAGTGTAGGATGGTTTTTTTGAACAAACACTTTGCGCGGTTAGACAAGTAACGGCACGAGTTACACGTATTTTGCAAGTTTACGAACAAAAATGACAGCGGCATAGAATATCACATCCACCCCGCAGCTTAGATACTATGGTGATACGAGTTTTTACACCGTTGGAAGTGAGATCCAATGGCTTGGGAGTAGTCTTTGTAATTATGCGCAATTTCCAAACTCTCCAAAGGTTTTTTTGCAAATAAAACATTCAGGCCTCGTGTGTGCCGCTGCATCTTCGATCCAACGGCTCCCCGGTGCTCATATTAGGTGCTCCCCGTAGCTTAATTACCCGCTACGGTGATATGAGCATCTAGGTCGTATGATCAGTGATCAGATGGCACATGCGTAGTACTTGTACTTTCTGCGCATTTCCCAAACTCTATCAGCCGTATATTGCAAAAACATTCAAACCTCCTACTGTGGGCCGTTAGATCTCAGTGAACTCGTATCACCATAGAATCTACGGTGCGGGAGCACCTCATACTCTCCCGTGCGAGAAAACATAAGGTGCTATCGCAGCTTGGATGCTACGGTGATACGAGCTTGGAGGTCGTTTGATCTGAGATCCAATGGCATCTGAGCAGTCTTTGTGCTTGTAAGCAGTGGCCGAACTCTTTTGGGGCTTTTCTGCAAAAAACCATTCGAACCACCGAGGAGGTGTTGGGTCACAAATCCAACGCCTCCGAAGAGCTTGTATCACCAAAGCATCTAAGGTGTGGTAGCACATGATATTCTTACATACAGGAGAATATGATGTCCTCCTTCATCTTAGATGCTACGGTGATACGAGCTTCGAGGTCGTTGGATATGGGATCAAAGGGCATCTAAGTAGTTTTTGTACAAATTGTGTGCAATTCTCAAACTCATCAAGGTTTCCTGCAAAAATATTAAGACACATCATGTGAGCTGCTATATCTCAGATCTACAAGCTCCAAGCAACTCGTATCGGCATATAGCATCTAAGGTATGGGGGCACATGATATTCTCCCGGGGAGGAGGGGTGGGGGGTGCACAACCAATCGGTGGTTGGGAGGGTGGGGACAAATATAATCTAAACAACCCTAAACAGAGCTCCACAATTTTATCTAAGGTCGAGGGGTTGACCCCCGACAATCATAGCTCCGCCTAAACACAACATTTGCATGTACTGTAGTACTAGACTTAATATTCATGTTTCAGTTTCATGTTCATTTTAAATATTGAACTGAGGACCATGGATGTCTTACATTTTACTCCCTTCGTTCCTAAATATTAGTCTTTTTAGAGGCTTCAAATGGACTGGCACATACGGATGTATATAGACATATTTTAGAGTCTAGATTCACTCATTTTGCTCCGTATGTAGTCACTTGTTGAACTCTCTAAAAGACTAATATTTAGGAATAGAAGGAGTATTTTTGAATTCGTGTCATACATGCATGGTTTGGAAAAATAGATGCACTATACTTATTGGATTGTTGTTGTGTTCGTGCGTGTGTGTCTCTGTGTGTGTGTGTGGTCATATGCTTGATACATACAAAGTTTTCTCACCTCCATATTGTTCATCTTTTAAATTTGAATTTGCATTGGAAAACTTACTAGGGATACCATGAAATGTGAAATCCACGTTGAGATCACTATATCACAAACTCACTCTAATTCAACAACTCGTCATAAATCAATTACCACGTTGAGATTAGTATTTGCAAGGAAAATACGGGTATTGTAATACACATAGATTCGTTCGGCAATTTAAAAGGTTCCTTTCGTATTCTCGAATGGTAGGACCCAACGGCGTACCAGCCAGACCTTGGCTCGTGTTGATCCTAAAAAAACCGGGCTCGTGTCCTTCGGTGGCGTGCGTGGTACGCACATTAGGCAACCCCAACCAGTCGAGCCTCAGCGTTTCAAGTCGAAATATCTGGCGGCCAGAATTCCAGCCCTAGGAAATTCCCCTCATGTCCCCGGTCCATAATGACTACCGATGAACAACGGAGGGATGCTTTAGTAACTAGACAACGTTACCTACCGTGCCGAGCACGGTTCAATTCCCTCGGTCGCCGCTCGTCAAGGTCACCCGTCAACTGCATTGCCTAGTACTACTACTACTACACCAGGATGAGCACAGAATTGAGCCCGTTTGTTCGTGCCTAGTACTTGAGTTAATATATCAGGCAATGCACTGGTACGGAGGGATTATCCTTTTACTCTGCATATATAACTTGTCTGAAGTCTAACTAAGCAAAATGTTTGACCAAATCCTTTCTTAAGAAATACAACAGGACAGATGTACGGCTTGAAAATTTATTGCATGATGCAGGTTATGATATTGTTTCGAATCCTGGATCTTAAATTTCAGAAAATCCAAAAGTGAGCATAAATTCTTGAAACTAAGCATGGTCACGTGATATGGCACAAATATTACTTCGTAAGTTTTTTCTTCAATTTGAGACAAGCTGCTTATGACAAGTTGCACAAATGAAGAGCCAAGGTATTTTGGAACAAAGACCTGTCACGTTAAGGCGAACGCTTTCACTATTGAAACCGTGGGCGTTTACGTGCCGCCACGAGTCCCCGCTTCTCATCGGCAGGTGCCGTCCGAGCAAGCGTGTGAGTCGACGGGAGGCGTGCGAGCAGACCGCTGCGCCGGCTGTCAGGGAGGCGTGCGAGCAGACCGCTGTGCAGGCTCACCGGGAGGCGAGCCCTTTGACCAGGCTCCGCCGCCCACCGTCGTCCCAACTGCTCCCACTTTTAATGTCGCCGGCGCCGCAGTTTAAAATCAACCCCGCACTACCCGGTATCGCTACAATCCTCTCTCTTCCTCTCCGATTCTCCTGTCGTCTACCTCCAACTAGCCTGACCTAAACGTACGCCATGCCGCATCACGATGGTCTGCCCTTAGTGTTCCAGTTTCCTGAGGAAGACACCCAGCCGGAGTCTCAAGAACATAAGGCGCTTTGGGACGAGCTTGAACTGGCCTTGCGGGAAGACGCCGCGCCTGTCCCCGCTCCCGTTCCGGCTCCCGTCGCCCCGACTGCGCCAGCGCCCATCCCCGTGGCATTGATGGGCTGGGAGCCGCACATTGTCGCCGAGCTTGATCCCACGGGGTTCCACGAGGTCCCCGCCGACTTTCACGCGCCCGTGCACCTGCCAGCGCATGCGCCTGCGCGTGCACTGACGCGCACGCCCGTGCCGGTGCCCGTGCACCTGCCAGCGCATGCGCCTGCGCGTGCACTGACGTGCGCGCCCGTGCCGGTGCCCGTGCACACGAATGTCTCCGCCGCGCCGTTGACAGCGCCTGTCCCCGCGCGGGTGCCAGTGCCCCCCTCAGCGGCATGGATGGCCGCCGTCGACCGCTTCCTTGCACCAACGCCAGTCGCCTCCTCCCGCCAGTTGACTCGCTCCGAAGTCCAGAACATTTTGGCCTTCCTTGAAGCTAGGCCAACGTCCAGGAGTACGCCAACAACGGCGCAAGACGCCGCCGTCGCCGTCGGTCAGTGGCCCGACGACACACAGAGCACGGCAGAGGAGCCGCTTCCCACCGCGAGACGCCCCCGCCGCCGCCGCGTAATCTAAATTTGCCATGAAAAACGTTCGGATTGCCATGCTTAAAATCCGAACGTTTATCATTTCCGTTTATTTTATATCGATCGTCGTATAATTTAAAGTCGGAGTCAGACTGAACGAAATGTATGGTTTGATCGATTGAATGTTCTGCTAGAGCCGTATCAAATTAAATATAAAACGTCATCAAGCCACATGTATTCCTTGTCATCCAACGACCTAGACTGCTTCAATGTCGAGCGCTCAACACGTTTAGCGTGCAGTTAATTTCATGCCAAAAATAGTGCTAATCACATGACAACACGCAAATAATATCCTAGTAGTTAATATCCGCATGCACTTAATATACTTCCAAATTAACGTGCATTGCACGTACACACTGACTAGTGCTGCTAGTACGTGAAACTGGTGCCGTGACTTGTGAACGCGTCCAGATATGGTCAACGGCAACATCGCCCGCGAGTTCTTCCTGTTTGCCCGTGCGTCTAAACGCAGAAGGGGAGGAGAGAGAGAGCACACATGGAACCCACCAGTAAGTGAAGGCGAATAGTACTAAAAATAATATTACATGTTATCCATTAATTAGGCTGTGGTAATATAAAAACATTATGTGAACAAAGGGGGTACAACAAACATTGCTATTCTACGTATGTTGCCTATTGACGTGCGGCTTGAAGGCCCGGTCGCATGTTCGATCCTCGTCCTTTATTTTTTAATTTGTATATGGGTCCAAATTTGTTTCATGACATGTGGGCCCCTCGGTGTGTAGTTTGTAGCACTTTAATTTGTGGGTCGAAATTTGTTCCATTCCAAGTGGACTATCGGTGTGTAGTTTTGTAGCTTATTTATAATAATTAAAGAGAACAACATAGTTTTTTCAATAATACCATGGTGCGACGTTGAAGGCGAGAAAGGACGTGCGAGAGAGCGATGACCGAGCCAGAGGGAAATCAACTAGGGGAGTTGCGTGGGTTGCAACGGTGTTTGGAGTAGTTGTGGGCCGAATGCTACGAAAATATAATCTAAACCGACCGGAATAAATGCCTACACAAATTAATCCAAGGTTGGAGTGCCCCTCGCAATGTAAATAGCTCCGGCTTTGCGAGGGATGGAGAGGTAGTAGCTTCAACGCGTGGAAGATACGGTGTGAGAAAGCGAGGTCAATCGAGAGACATATAGATAGAGAGACAAAGTGAGTGTGGTCCGACATTCATTGAACAAATATATATGCTCTGGAGAGATATTGTCCGATTGAGCTTTTTGGCAAGGGTGAGGGCTGTAAGATAGAGCTTGAGAGATGATCCAGTCACAGACGTGTAGATATATTTTGTGCGTGGGAGGAAGCAAGGTCAACCGATCACATAGGGTCGCCGTGCGATCGAAAGAGTGAGACGGGTTGGAGAGAGTGACCTAGATAGACGATGTGCGTGAGAGAGTATACAATGTGAATAGGTCGAATTGGGCTCAAACATGGTGATATATCGTTTTTGTCCGAGAAAGAGCGAGGTCAATCGAGACATACGGAGAGAGAGAGAGAGAGATTGAGTGAGCGTGGCCCACCATGAGGTCGAAAGAGTGGCGGCGGCTTGGATGGACTGACCTAGATAGACAATCTGCGTGAGAGAGTATAGAGTGTGTCGATCGAGGCCCGAACAGGGAGATATATCATTTGTGTGTGAAAGAAAACGAGGTTAAACGAGACTCAGATAAAGAGAGCGAGATTGAGCGAGTGTGGCCCGCCGTGCGGAAGAAAGAGTGAGACAGTCTCGAGGGAGTGACCTAGATATACAACGTGCGTGCGTGCGCACGAGAGGTTGGGGGGCTAGATAGGCAATGCATGTATTTAGCGCGAGAGGGTGAGAGGGAGAGGGGGGAGAGAGAGAGCTCGGCATGGGGTGCAATGGCGGGTGTGTGAGGTAAATACATTTGGTAACAGAGTGGAAAAAGGGGTTGTGTAGTTGAGAGACTTAGAGATCGAAACATGGAGAGAAAGAATGAACGTGTGTTGGAAACCGATAGCTTCCTAAGGTGGTTAGGAGAGGAAGATTGACCGATACAGGAAGTATGTAGCGTTTGTGCGGGGGGGGGGGGGGCTAAAAACAACATTTGAATGTACATAGTACGAGACTTAATATCGATGTTTCAATTCGGTGTACATTGTAAGATTTGAACCGAGGACCAGGCATACGGGTAATTATTTCGAATTCGTGCCATACTAAGTTTCGAAAAGTTGACATTGACTCAGTTTGTTGTGCTATTTTGTAGGTCATATGTTTGAATCCATCCAAAAGTTTTCTCACTACCATGGTGTTCATCATATACATATGAATTTGTATTAAAAAAGTAGCGTGGATACAGTGAAATGCGAAATCCACGTTAGAATTGGAGATCGCTACGTGACACACACTCTAATTCAAATAACTAACTACGTGACACACACTCTAATTCAAATAACTAATTATGTGACACACACTCTAATCCACGTTAGCGTGGGTACCGTTTCGATTTTTTTTCAAATAACTCCTCATTAATTAATTTATAGTACTCCCTCTGTTCACTTTTATAAGACCTTGAAGACATTTCAGACAATGTGCAAAACAGTTCATTTTAAGTTGTCTGAAACGACTTACAAAAGTGAACGGATGGAGTATCTCGTTTCGAATGACTAATTATTGCAAGGAAAACACGGGCATGGTAATACATACAGATTCGTTTGCAAATGAAAGAAGATTCGTTTGCATTCTCAAATGTAGGCGCACCAGGCAGACCAGGGTCGTGTCGGGGTGGACGCTGCTTCGGTGCCTTAAAGGCAACTGCCTTTGGGTCACTGACATGTGGGCCAGCCACCTGTTGGGCCCACATGTCATGGACACAAAGGCAGGTGCCTTAAGGCACCGAAGCATAGTCCTGTCGGGGTGGTCGCGTGTGTCGGACGGACGCGTAGCACCCAGCCACCCACCCCCCTCCCCCCAAAAAAAGGACGACGACAATATAAGTTCGCGCTTCCACGTTTCGGATTGAAATATCTGGCGGCCCCAATTCCAGCCCTGCAAAATCTCTCTTCTCCACCGTCCCCTTCCGCGCCCAGATTGCTCAAATCCCTAATTCGCCGCCAATCCCTCGAATCGCCCCTCGTCTCGTCTCTTTCCCCACCGTTCCCCACCTCTGTGCCGGACGACGACGACGAAGACGACGGTCGCGCTTCACCACCGCACCGGAGCTACCTCATCTACGCCCTCGTCCACCGCACCGGGTGGTCCACCGACAACGTCGGCCGCCGCAACCGACGTGCCTCACAGACACCGAGTTCCACCGCATCAGGTGCGCTTCACCGACGCCGTCTCCCAGCTCACCGGGGCTACTTCACCGAGCACATCGTCGCACCTCCGCCCCCCGAGGCCGTTGGGGCTTCACCAACGGTCTCGTCCACCGCATCGTAGCGCTCCGCTGCCACTCAAGATCTGCATCCGTGCGCGGCCAGCCAACGCCAGCGCATCACCCTCAACGGCTCTGAAGTGACCCGCACTCTAGCTAGGCGAGCATGCCCAAACGCCGGCCCGAACTAGGTATCCACACATCACTCCCTTGTGCACTGTTCCGACGATGTTTGGATATCCTTTCACTGCTCTCTTAGCTTACACGCCTATGCAACTCTGACTTTAACTCTTATTTCTTCTGGAGATATCATCTGAAACAAGCAAATCCATTTTTTAGCGAAGCATGACGGCGCTACGGGATCTGGTACACATCCTGCACACCCGTATAACCTTGTAAGTATCTGTCCTCCGGTACAACATCAAGGTCGATTCCTCTTATTTGATCAACCATTCGCCGTGTCAAAAATGCAGAGGGGGATGCAAGGAGCACAAGGCCTGCACATCCAAGCAAGTGGTAACATGGACTTGTACATGGAACATCCCAAGCGCAAGCAGAGCTGCAGTGAGCCTGTACAACGAGCTAGCGTAAGTCCCTGCATTTCATTTAATTCGTACTGGCATTCGTGTATGATTTGTGTGCAGTGGCTGATCCACGAATTCAAGTTACCAGGGGCGAACATTTAACTTAAAAAATACGAAGGCACTTGCACTCCGGAAATCAACATAACTTGAGAAATGTGAAGCTACATGCACTTTGAAAACCAGCTAATGATCCAAAGTAGTTCAGATTATAAACACTAAATGATGCAAGCACCAAAAAACACAAAATGCAACATGGTGTACAAGGACTACAAACATGGTCTGTACCTGCTTGAATTATTCGTTCTCTGGCTGAAAATATCGAAGTGTAATTGCACGTATAACCAGTGCGCAAACTGCATATCAATATATCTATCCTGCACAAGTATGCCAATAGTTTCAAACAACAGATTAGAAAAGTATTTATGCTATGTTGTCATGATACGGGGACTTTCTGGTAGATGGCCTCGACGTTTCCTCAAGCTATGAAAATGCACTATAATTTGCTTGTCATCAATGCCTGCAAATCTCTGTCTCTCTCAACATAGTAGATCATCATTAGACACTAAATCCTTCAATGAGCTTGCAAAATGCTTGCATTAGATCCCTCATTAGACACTATATGTTCATCACCAGGAGCATGTAAAATGTTTGCATCAAATCCTTCATTAGCAGTCTGTTCATTAGACACTTCAGGCTCAAGAACAACATGAGCTTGTATGTTTGCACCGGAAACTTGATTAGATACATCAGATTCAGTCAGTTCAGTATTGATTGGGGGAGTTATAAAATAAGTAGAAATTGGTTTCATTTTCTCATAGATTCCCTACATACAAGCAGTTTTACAACACCGTCAGGTTTAACTATTGGCCAGAAATTGAAGAGTTGAATTAGATATAATCAGGGATGTGATGTACCTGCTCGTTGCGCATGCTACTCTTGCAAGCTGCGACTGTCCGTTTGCGCAAGCTCGATGCCATGCCCGTGCTGCCGCCGCTGCCTCCCACGCAGGCTACACCCAGGGTTGGATCTTCATCTTCTTGTCCTTCCGTTCGCTTGAAGCCCGGCGACCGCCCTCCAACGAGGGCGCGAGGAAGTGCTGTGTCGGTCTGTCCAGCGGCGGCTAGGTTAGGAGCGAACCAGACTGGAGGCTGGAGCGAATGAATTGGGATTTTTCCTGCTGTCGATCGATATGGGAGGCGCTCGTTTGGGCCGCGAGCCTGCTATAGGGCCTGCCTTGCACTTATGTTATTGGCCCATCCAAATTGAAACATTTTTCTTCATTTTTTACATTGCCTGCTCGTGCGTTGGGACGAACAAAACTAGCGTGGGCCAACCTGGACGACTCAAACTAGGTGCACACTTTCCAGCCACCTGAGGCGGCCGCCCATACCAGCCCCTATGGTGGCGTCGCCCCTTTTTGCGTGTATGATTGGATAGTGAAAAATATTCCAGTGGCGCTTTTGATTTACCCACAGAATGGTTGAATTGCTTGTTTCTATGAACTGAGTTCGCCAATAATGTGAAGGATGCCAGTCTTTTCATCCTATTGTAGATTGCTTAGATCTCGATATGCCAAAAGTAATCGCATGAAATATACAGTAAAAGCCAGTGTGATGTGTTTGGCTACAACTAGTCTGACTACACGTCCTCATATAACATATCAAGGACGCACCATCTTACCAGATTAACCATTCGACTTACCCATGCAGTGTGGGAAGAAAGAAGTATTGGGACTGCGTATCCAAGCAATTGATGCCATGGACTCCTTCGTACAACCTTGTAAGCGAAAAAGAAGTTGCAGTGTGCCTGTACAAAGAACTAGCGTAAGTTCAGTTACCTGCTTCTCGGAATTTTAGTTAGCCACTTATTGCAAAATTGTTCAATTACGTTGCTTGGCTTAATTTAGTTTGCTACTGATTACATAATGGCACAGCCTGTTAATCATATTGTAGACTGCGCCTATCTATGTGTTTGATACTTACTGTTAAGAATTACCTGTTTGCCTTAACTTAAATATCTACTTGTTTGTTTAACTGCTTTGCTGCTGCAACAGCGGGTTACAATGATGTTAATAACTACTTTTCAGCATCCAATTGAAACTCTTTAATTCCTTGTTTGTTTAACTGGTTTGCTGTTATAACTCCCAGTTGAGATGTTTTGCTAACTTCAACTTTTCTGAATCCAATCGGAACTTTAATGGCAAAACAGGTTAGCCCAAGATCAAAGAGCGAGGTCCCCATGGACGTTGCATCATCCCACAGCAGTGGCACCGGCCCAATCGTGCATTATGAATTGCCAACTGCTGATGCTCTAGAGGCTAAACTAGTGGTAGAAAGAGATTCTGCTTCTGCACTTAGAGATGAAGTTGACATGTTGAGGAAGCAAACAGCACAATCACAAGCAGTACTCAAGACAACCATTAAATATTTGGTGGATTTCAAAACGAAGCAAGCTGAGACTGACCAGATTGTTAAGGTCCTGAAGGAAAAAAGGAAATTAAATTCCTACTTGGTAAATCATAGGTGAAATGTTCTTTCCATAGTTGAATAACCTTTGTGTTGTCTGTTCATGTAATCAATCAAACCATTTGTTTTAGAGATCATGTAATAATTGTTTTTTTGTTTTTGGTTTGTAATTTTATTTGAGCACAAGTCTGTATTAATTGATAAGACTCGGAGACATTTCATTTGGATTGCTGTGCCAGACCTACAAATATGCCAATCGGGCTGAATGTGCATTCAGCAATAGTAGTAGTATAGATGGACCATAAGTGGCACGCATCGGAAAGGGCCAAGATGCTGGCTAAAAAAAGGATGCTGTTGTAGCCAAAAAAAAGTACAGCGGCCTGGCTTATGTATGTTAGTTGATATTATTGATCCATATACTCTATAAGTGTTTATATGTCTGTTAGTTCTGTACATTCTTGGTTGATTGACTCGGTATTTGAATCTTGATACATCGCTTGTGTACATATCTAAATGGGAGTACACATTATGCTGCGTGTGACATTTGAGTTGGACATGAAGTGTTCCAAATATTCGAATTCACCTTAAACTGGATTCTAGTTTCTGAATTTGAGTATCGGCATTTGTAAACCATATTCATATATGACAGTGGAATACATCTTTGTCGTCCTTTTGAAGATATATAAAAACACATAGAATGATTTATAAAGATTCATATAGGAATACAAAATGGATTCGAATTTAGTTGCCAGGGTAAACGTGGATGCTTATTGTCCCAAAATTCGAAAGAAGCAGCAAAATGTCCACTCCCACGTCGGCTGCCCGAAGCCAAGTGTTTGGGAGATGGAAATTACTGTCTACCCATTACACGGACAATCCATCGGCCCGATTTCCACTGCTCTAAATAGGGGTAGGTTAGTAACTTCAATTAGACGTGACACGACCGCCTCTGAGCCCATTCCGACACGGTGGGCGTCAAACATGGGCGGCAAAACTCATTTGATTCAAGCTCGTCCGAAAGACCTCTGTTTCTCCCTCCATTCCCCATTCATACACGGTGGGCGGCAAAACAAACTCGACTCGGCCGAAATCGATGTAGGCAAATATTTTCAATAGGGGCAGGTTTGTAACTTCACTCAGACGTGACACAACCGCCCTACCTGTCAGCCCCGTTCATACACCGTGGGCGCCAACCATGGGCGCCAACCACCCTCTCCTCGCCCGAAATCGCTCTGGGCAAATATTGGCGAGATGCGAGATTACCGTCCTATCCCCAACCGACGAGACGTCCAAATTTTAAACGGGGGCTAAGTTCGTAACTTTCCCATATTTCAGACAGGCGCGTCCCAAAAACATGGTTCCCCGTACCTCTCCCTCCATTTTCCCATTCATACACCGTCCGCGCTAGAACACCCCATCCCCACACCAGCCTCCGTCCGCCACCCCATCCATCGCCGCCGTCCTCCACCACATCCATCGCCACCGTCCTCCACCATGCCGGAGCGCCTACCAAGACCGCGTCGTCCACTGCTAGAGATGGACGTTTCTCATCCACGGCGACGGACCAATAGCCTTGCATCGCGTCCTCTCGCTTCATCGGCGCCGTCGTCCTCTTTGCCGGGGCCGCTCACACGACCTTCTCTTCCACCGCAACGGGACTTATCCCCCGATGCACCCGTCTACCGTCGCAGATCTGCTTCAACGCCACCGACAGCCATCGCACCCCCGATGCCTACACGGCGCCGCAAGAGAGGTGGTACTTCATATCTCCTCAACTTTTTGATCTCAACCAGAAAATAGATCTTAACTTGGTTACTCTACTTTCTTTTCAGCTCTTAGAATTTAGTTCTTAGTTCGAAGCAAACAATGGATGCTAAATATCATTTCTCCGGTTTGCAGCTTCAAATCTGCCATGGCACAGCCATAATACGGTTTAATTGATCATGCTTAGGGTTTAATTGATCATGTTGGTTCCGTGGTGGTTTCTTTAATAGAAATCGGAGGGGAAACCCTCTTTTGCTAAAAAAATATGCTTAGAGTTTCCCCCTTTTATGATCACTATACGATCAGAATACGTGCTTCGTGTCATAATAACACTGCTCCACCCATCAAGCTAAACAAGCTTAGTTGTTCAAATACGAATCTGATATTATTAAAACAGAGTTGTTTAATTGGTCAGCTAAATGTTCCTAAATTAGTTTCGAAAATGCATGTTCGCCGCTCGGGTGTGTATCTCTACAGGGTGCCCACGGTGGGCCGGCCCACCCTGGGATTTTGGGTCGTCCCAGGCCCCGATTCCCCTCTGTTCTGCTGCGCGCTTCCGATCTCTACTCGCCCCCAGCCGCCTGCCTCGCCGGCGACTTGCCGTCCCCGGACGGCATGACTCTAGGAGGAGACGCCGGACTAACAGGAGGCCAGGAGCCGCTCGCCCAACAGCGTCACCGCTGCCCGGGCGCGCCGCCGTGCCTACCTTCCCAGTCCGTTCAGGGCTCAGGCGTGCAGCACCCACCAAGCCAACCCGATTTATCCTGAGATACGTCCTCAACACTCAGCAGCCACTCCTCATCACCCATTTTCTAATTGATTCATTACTCATTAGGCAGGACTGTCATTAGGGTTTGTTGTGTGCTCAGTGCTACCTACACTTAATGGTTCAGATGTATTTCGGTAATCTTTAGTACCTCTAAAGTTCACAGGGTTTTCAAAATTCCGGCCCTCGGAACAGAAACTAGTCATTTTGGATTGTTGGTCGTAGTGACATTGACCCAGATTACTACTGCAAGCCAGGTTTGTTGACAATTTTACTTGTCTTTCTTACTCATTCGATATAATATCCAATTATTCACGTCGATTAGTTGCAAACAATAAGTGCTAGACAAACTTCTTCATTCAGATTTTGGACGGTCTCTTACTGCAGTTACAATTCTGCATACTTGTCCTAGTAAGCTCACAAGTAAATGATTGATTCACTACATCTATGCTTGCCTTGTCATATTTGTTGTCAATATTCTTTTAGGGTGGACCACCCTGTTTCTAAATACTGGAACCGTAGACATGAGTGAATAGTATTTCTCTATGTGATCTCTTCCATCATGTGTGGGTAACGAACACTGCATTGTATAGAAAGAAAGTGTCATTTCCAGCTTTTACATAGGTTTCGATCTTTTACATGGAATACAATCTGCCTACTTGCTTTGTGTCGCACTACCAACACTCCACCCTTGAAGCTAAACATTACGCCACTCATAATTGCTTAGTTTATTTGTTCAAATACGAATTTCATATGATTCTAATGTTCCTACTTCAGTTTTGAAATGTGTGCCTGCCTGTTATAGAGACATAAGGGGTTTGTATTTCTGTGTGTGGTCTGGTCAGCACGGTTGGGGAGGTGAACTTTGCATATGCAGGGGTTTATAGGGAGACACTCTCCGAGTTGAATCCGCAATGCATTCCATAGATAATCTGACTACTTTTTATGTTTTCATGAATCTCAGATTCTGAACAGCATCATAATGATTATGAGCTTGCGCGCATGAAAAGAATAAAGCAGAACAATGCCATGGCTGTCAAACTTGGCATTAAGGGACTGAAATCAAGTCTGGATGCAATGCAATGCAAACGCTCTCCACCTACAGATTCATGCTCAGAATATGATCCTAACAGTGATTCTGAGCTAGAGGGAGACCTAAGTCAATGTAGCTCCCTAGTGGAGGAGTCAGAGGAAGATGCCCTATCTTATTCACCCATCAAGGTACTTGCTCTAACTTTCCAAGGTTACATTGCTCGCACATATCTTGCAACTGATGCTTTGCATTGCTTCTACTTTGTTGAACTGCCATTAGCTTAGTTTACACATCGTGTATGTGAATACGCCCTGCCTATCCATTTTCAGTACATATTCCATCTGTCATCATACCATATTTATCCATTCAAATGTTGTTCTTGTGTATCAGACGTTCAAAAGGAAGAGGGCGATTGCTGATCGTGGAGGAGCACAAGCAAAGTATTTGGAAAAGGTAGTGGCACCTGATAAATCAAATAGCCCATTAGGTGTAGTTGCAATATCACCTGACCCACAAAATACCCCAACTCTAGCAGACTCTAGCCCTACTACACTGGTCATTTCTGATGCCCCAACTCAGCAGACCCCAACTGCAGCAAACAGTATGATTATGCCAGTTGACATAGCACCAGCTGTACGACGCAAAACCCCCATTCCAGCAAAGAGTACACCAAATCCAGTTGCCAAATCCCTTTTCGAACCAGAGAGAGCCCCAATTGCAGCAAATAGGACCCCTGTTCCATTTCTTCCCAGTTTAGAAGACGAAGCTTATGTTGTTGTCAGGAACTTTGTGCGCATCTTTCCTTCATGGAAAGATTATACCGCAGACACAGAACAATTTCCAGTCTTCCTCCGCAACTTACGCGTAAGTAATGTACTAATGTTATTCATGGTCATTACTGCATATGTTTCTGCTGACAGAAGACACAAGATTTCATTCTTTTAAATAGGCGAGGAGCAAACTGGATTGTGATGACGAGCAAGGGTTGGTTGCGCTTTTCAAGCACTCGTTGATGAAGTATCGTTCCTACCTGAGGCAAGCGCACTTCGATGGCAAGCCTCTGAACGAAATTTCTGTAAAGTCTCCGGTGCTACATTTATCCGACGGTGACTGGAATAATCTTGTTACACATTGGTCTCGGCTGCAGCGTAAGGTACTGTCTATGATATCACATCACAATTTGAACTACATTTCTGCATTTGCCTTAATGTCTCACTTGTACGAAAACTGTTAGCAGAAGAACATTCGTTCTCAAGGGACCACAGAATCTCGCAACTATACTGCACACTGCATTGCTCTTGTGAGTACCTCTTGCCCTGTATGACCATACTTACTTTCATAGCTGTTTGATTATGTAGCATCACTGCACATGTTAGCCTCGTAATCGTCCATTTGGTGGACATTATAAGATCCGTATGGACTCTTACATAAATTTAGAATCAACCCAATGCTTTTGAAGAGGTTTAGCTCTGCAGTCCTCTTGTAAGGACTGAACGTGGTCTATCACTGTACTTACATTAACAGCTACTCCCTCCGTCCCATAATATAAGAACGTTTTGTACAGTACACCAGTGTTCAAAACACTCTTGTATTATGGGAAGAGGGATTGGTTCATTTTGTAGCATTCTGCATCTTATCTCCCTCGCCCACCATTTACTAAAAAAGATCAGATCTATATTTAATCTTACCAACAAGTAGAATACACAGACAATGCCAGTGCAGAAGTGTAGCCCATTGCTCTTGTCAGTACATTTTGTCCTGTAACGCTTGTACTTCCAGGGATTGGTAGTTGATTATGTAGCATCAATCTGCATCTTATCTTCATTATCCTCTATCCCTTCCAGTATTATCATATCTATAATTACTCTCTACAAAATGTAGAGTACAGGCAATGCTTATGAAGAAGATTCTGTGCTGAAATTCTTGAGTTATCCTTCCCTTGACATGGAGAAGGGCATTATAAAGCCGGTGTTAACTGTTAATGTAAGTCAGTCCTTCTAAAGCCTTTATCCTCAACTGCTGTTTAATTTGCTCATACTCCCTATCGTTTACTGCTGTTTAGTTTGCTGTTTCTACCAAAATGCATGTTCGTAAGAACCGTAAGTTCTAAGTTTTACTTGTAAAACCAAATTCCTTATTCATACCATGCACATTACTTAATACTCCCTATATGTATGCTTGTTTTTGTGGATCTATAATCCAGTGTGTGGTGAAGCAGCCCACGTTTGCACCTTGTCATCTCCTGTTTTATCTTACTGATGTGGCTGATGATATGAACAACATGCCATGCACATTATCCAAAATAGATACAATGATTTTCTTTGCCCTTCATCTATGCTTGTTATGTTGACATGGTAATCCAGTAGTGTGGTGAAGCTCCCCGCATTATGAACAATGCCAAATTATGCTATTGATATTTTGAACTTACTCTTTATTTTCTAATTTGAAATTGGATAGAATTGACAGAACAGTTATCATCTTTGTTTATACACGTGCAAAACCTGTCATCTCTCTGCTTTGTTTCAGGGTGATATGCCTGATGGCATGCACAAGTCTGCTCAAGGCTGTGAGACAAACCCAACATATATTGCACCAAAGAAGGCAAAACATCTTAAAGATAGCGAGACAACCCCAAAGTCTTGTATTGATACAGTGTTCAAGTTACATGAGACTAACAGTCAGACAAGCTCACAGAATTCGTTGTCTGAATCAGTTCGACTTCTTCAGTCCCAAGTTCTAGCAGAAAGGCATTCTGCAACTCAACTTCGACTTGAAGTCCTATCTCTAAGAAATATTGCGGAGAACACCAATGAGAACCTCATCGCTAAACAGCTACCCCTGGAAGCTATGACCGACATGCTAGGCCGGTCTCACAGCCTTGCTCAGCAGCTTGCGCAGCAGTTCCCCCGCAAGGCTAACCTTTCTTGAACTGTCTTGGAAGTGGTCTCGGTTCAGTATTATTTTGTTACACTGCATTGGTGCCCAGTTTTTGTAATCTGCTTCTTCGTGCACTTTATGATCACTGGTGGCGAACTTCGATGCCTAGTGGATGTAATTTACCTTAAATCCTTTATTGTATAGTGTAGGTTTATTCTTAGTTACTATGCCATAATTTCTTTAATGTATAGAGTAGGTTTGTTCTTAATTCCTACTAGTTACTGCCATCATTCGCTATCTGGAAAAAAATCAGATGTAGTCGACCGGACCGAAACATTCGACTCTAACGGGCCAGGTTTTTAGCGGGCCACAATTGGGCTGGCCTGCGTCTTTCTTGGGTCCGAATGATTGGGGCCTTCACACATAGCGCCAGGCCCAAACTTACATCGGCCTATATTTTAGTTGGGCCTTTTGTCGACCCAGCGCTTTGTTGGAAATATGCCCTAGAGGCAATAATAAATTGGTTATTATTATATTTCCTTGTTCATGATAATCGTTTATTATCCATGCTAGAATTGTATTGATAGGAAACTCAGATACATGTGTGGATACATAGACAACACCATGTCCCTAGTAAGCCTCTAGTTGACTAGCTCGTTGATCAATAGATGGTTACGGTTTCCTGACCATGGACATTGGATGTCGTTGATAATGGGATCACATCATTAGGAGAATGATGTGATGGACAAGACCCAATACTAAGCCTAGCACAAGATCGTGTAGTTCGTTTGCTCAGAGCTTTTCTAATGTCAAGTATCATTTCCTTAGACCATGAGATTGTGCAACTCCCGGATACCGTAAGAATGCTTTGGGTGTACCAAACGTCACAACGTAACTGGGTGACTATAAAGGTGCACTACAGGTATCTCCGAAAGTGTCTGTTGGGTTGGCACGAATCGAGACTGGGATTTGTCACTCCGTGTAAACGGAGAGGTATCTCTGGGCCCACTCGGTAGGACATCATCATAATGTGCACAATGTGACCAAGGAGTTGATCACGGGATGATGTGAGTTACGGAACGAGTAAAGAGACTTGCCGGTAACGAGATTGAACAAGGTATAGGGATACCGACGATCGAATCTCGGGCAAGTAACATACCGATAGACAAAGGGAATTGTATACGGGATTGATTGAATCCCCGACATCGTGGTTCATCCGATGAGATCATCGTGGAACATGTGGGAGCCAACATGGGTATCCAGATCCCGCTGTTGGTTATTGACCGGAGAACGTCTCGGTCATGTCTGCATGGTTCCCGAACCCGTAGGGTCTACACACTTAAGGTTCGATGACGCTAGGGTTATAGGGAAAGTATGTACGTGGTTACCGAATGTTGTTCGGAGTCCCGGATGAGATCCCGGACGTCACGAGGAGTTCCGGAATGGTCCGGAGGTAAAGATTTTATATGGGAAGTCCTGTTTTGGTCACCGGAAAAGTTTCGGGTGATATCGGTAATGTACCGGGACCACCGGGAGGGTCCCGGGGGTCCACGAAGTGGGGCCACCAGCCCTAGAAGGCTGCATGGGCCAAGTGTGGGAGGGGACCAGTCCCAAGTGGGCTGGTGCGCCCCCCCCACCAAGGCCCAAGGCGCATGGGAGAGTGGGAGGGGGCAAACCCTAGGTCCAGATGGGCCTTAAGGCCCACCCTAGTGGCGCCCCCCCTCTCCTCCCCTTGGCCGCCCCCCTAGATGGGATCTAGGGCTGGCCGCCACCCCTTGGGGTGGGAACCCTAGAGGGGGCGCAGCCCCCTCCCCCCCTATATATAGTTGAGGTTTGGGGCTGCCCAAGACACGAGAACTTCTCTCTTTCGGCGCAGCCCTACCCCTCTCCCTCCTCCTCCTCTCCCGCGGTGCTTGGCGAAGCCCTGCGGGATTGCCACGCTCCTCCATCACCACCACGCTGTCGTGCTGCTGCTGGACGGAGTCTTCCCCAACCTCTCCCTATCTCCTTGCTGTATCAAGGCGTGGGAGACGTCACCGGGCTGCACGTGTGTTGAACGCGGAGGCACCGTTCTTCGGTGCTCAGATCGGAATCAACCGCGATCTGAATCGCTACGAGTACGACTCCCTCATCCGCGTTCTTGCAACGCTTCTGCATTGCGATCTACAAGGGTATGTAGATGCACTCCTTCCCTCTCGTTGCTAGTAAACTCCATAGATTGATCTTGGTGATGCATAGAAATTTTTTTAATTTCTGCTACGTTCCCCAACAGTGGCATCATGAGCTAGGTCTATGCGTAGTTTCTATGCACGAGTAGAACACAAACCAGTTGTGGGCGTAGATGTTGCCAAGTCTTCTTGCCGCTACTAGTCTTATCTTGTTTCGGCGGCATTGTGGGATGAAGCGGCCCGGACCGACCTTACACGTACGCTTACGTGAGACAGGTTCCACCGACTGACATGCACTAGTTGCATAAGGTGGCTAGCGGGTGTCTGTCTCTCCCACTTTAGTCGGAACGGATTCGATGAAAAGGGTCCTTATGAAGGGTAAATAGAAATTGGCATATCACGTTGTGGTTTTACGTAGGTAAGAAACGTTCTTGCTAGAAACCTATACAAGCCACGTAAAAACATGCAACAACAATTAGAGGACGTCTAACTTGTTTTTGCAGCATGTGCTATGTGATGTGATATGGCCAGAAGATGTGATGAATGATATATGTGATGTATGAGATTGATCATATTCTTGTAATAGGAATCACGACTTGCATGTCGATGAGTATGACAACCGGCAGGAGCCATAGGAGTTGTCTTTATTTTTGTATGACCTGCGTGTCATTGAATAACGCCATGTAAATTACTTTACTTTATTGCTAAGCGCGTTAGCCATAGAAGTAGAAGTAATCGTTGGCGTGACAACTTCATGAAGACACAATGATGGAGATCATGATGATGGAGATCATGGTGTCATGCCGGTGACAAAGATGATCATGGTGCCCCGAAGATGGAGATCAAAGGAGCAAAATGATATTGGCCATATCATGTCACTATTTGATTGCATGTGATGTTTATCATGTTATGCATCTTATTTGCTTAGAACGACGGTAGCATAATAAGATGATCCCTCACTAAAATTTCAAGAGACGTGTTCCCCCTAACTGTGCACCGTTGCGAAGGTTCGTTGTTTCGAAGCACCACGTGATGATCGGGTGTGATAGATTCTAACGTTCGAATACAACGGGTGTTGACGAGCCTAGCATGTACAGACATGGCCTCGGAACACATGCAAAACACTTAGGTTGACTTGACGAGCCTAGCATGTACAGACATGGCCTCGGAACACAAGAGACCGAAAGGTCGAACATGAGTCGTATAGTAGATACGATCAACATGGAGATGTTCACCGATGATGACTAGTCCGTCTCACGTGATGATCGGACACGGCCTAGTTTGACTCGGATCATGTATCACTTAGATGACTAGAGGGATGTCTATCTGAGTGGGAGTTCATTAATCAGATGAACTTAATTATCATGAACATAGTCAAAAGGTCTTTGCAAATTATGTCATAGCTTGCGCTTTAGTTCTACTGTTTAAGATATGTTCCTAGAGAAAATTTAGTTGAAAGTTGGTAGTAGCAATTATGCGGACTGGGTCCGTAAACTGAGGATTGTCCTCATTGCTGCACAGAAGGCTTATGTCCTTAATGCACCGCTCGGTGTGCTGAACCTCAGCGTCGTCTGTAGATGTTGCGGAACATCTGACATACACGTTTTGATGACTACGTGATAGTTCAGTGCGTAATGCTAACGGTTTAGAATTGTGGCACCAAAGACGTTTTTTGAAACGTCGCAGAACATATGAGATGTTCCGAAGACTGAAATTGGGATTTCGGACTAGTGCCCACGTCAAGAGGTATGAGACCTCTGACAAGTTTCTTAAGCCTGCAAACTAAGGGAGAAAAGCTCAATCGTTGAGCATGTGCTCAGATTGTCTGAGTACCACAACCACTTGAATCGAGTGGGAGTTAATCTTCCAGATGAGATAGTGATGGTTCTCCATAGTCACTGCCATCAAGCTATTAGAGCTTCGTGATGAACTATAAGATATCAGGGATAGATATGATGATCCTTGAGCAACTCGCGATGTTTGACACCGCGAAAGTAGAAATCAAGAAGGAGCATCAATTGTTGATGGTTAGTAAAACCACTAGTTTCTAGAAGGGCAAGGGCAAAAGGGATACTTCATGAAACAGCAAATCATTTGCTGCTCTAGTGAAGAATCCCAAGGTTGAACCCAAACCCGAGACTAAGTGCTTCTGTAATGAGGGGAACGGTCACTGAAGCGGAACTACCCTAGATAATTGTAGATGAGAAGGCAGGCAAGGTCGACAGAAGTATATTGGATATAAATTATATGAATGTGTACTTTACTAGTACTCCTAGCAGCACCAGGGTATTAGATGCCGGTTCGGTTGCTAAGTGTTAGTAACTCGAAATAAAAGCTGCGGAATAAACGGAGAGTAGCTAAAGGTGAGATGACGATGTATGTTGGAAGTGTTTCCAAGGTTGATGTGATCAAGCATCGCATGCTCCCTCTACTATCGAGATTTGGTGTTTGCGTTGAACATGATTGGATTATGTTTATCGCAATACGGTTATTCATTTAAGGAGAATAATGGTTACTCTGTTTATTTGAATAATACCTTCAATGGTCTTGCACCTAAAATGAATCTCGATCGTAGTGATACACATGTTCATGCCAAAAGATATAAGATAGTAATGATAGTACCACATACTTGTGGCACTACCACTTGAGTCATATTGGTATATTATGCATGAAGAAGCTCCATGTAGATGGATCTTTGGACTCACTCGTTTTTGAAAAGATTGAGACATGCGAACCATGTCTATTGGTATATATGCATGAAGAAACTCCATGCAGATGGATCGTTTGGACTCACTTGATTTTGAATCATTTGAGACATGCAAATCATACCACATGGGCAAGATGACTGAAAGGCCTCGTTTTTAGTAAGATGGAACAAGAGAGCAACTTATTGGAAGTAATACATTTTGATGTATGCAGTCCAATGAGTGCTGAGGCATGCAGTGGATATCGGTATGTTCTTACTTCAGATGATTTGAGTAGATGCTGAGTGTATTTACTTGATGAAACACAAGTCTGAATTATTGAAAGGTTCAAGTAATTTCAGAGTGAAGTTGAAGATCGTCGTGACAAGAGGATAAAATGTCTGTGATATGATCATAGAGATGAGTATCTGAGTTACGAGTTTGGCACACAATTAAGACATTGTGGAAAGTGTTTCACAATTAATACCGCCTGCAACACCATAGCGTGATGGTGTGTCCGAACATCATAACTGCACCCTATTGGATATGGTGCATACCATGATGTCTCTTATCAAATTACCACTATCGTTTATGGGTTAGGCATTAGAGACAACCGCATTCACTTTAAATGGGGCACCACGCAATTCCGTTGAGACGACACCGTTTAGAGAAACCTAAGTTGTCGTTTCTTAAAAATTTGGGGCTGCGATGCTTATGTGAAAAAGTTTCAGGCTGATAAGCTCGAACCCAAAGCGGATAAATGCGTCTTCATAGAATACGCAAAACAGTTGGGTATACCTCCTATTTCAGATCTTGAAGCAAAAGTAATTGCTTCTAGAAACAGGTCCTTTCTCGAGGAAAAGTTTCTCTTGAAAGAATTGAGTGGGAGGATAGTGGAGACTTGATAAGGTTATTGAACCGTCACTTCAACTAGTGTGTAGCAGGGCACAGGAAGTTGTTCCTGTGGCACCTACACCAATTGAAGTGGAAGCTTATGATAGTGATCATGAAACTTCAGATCAAGTCACTACCAAACCTCGTAGGACGATGAGGATGCGTGCTACTTCAGAGTGGTACGTGATCCTGTCTGAGATATCATGTTGTTGGACAATACTGAACCTACGAGCTGTGGAGAAGCGATGGTGGGCCCATATTTTGACAAATGGTTAGAAGCCATGAAATCCGAGATAAATGGATCTTTAAGAAGAAGACAGACGTGGACGGTAATGTTACGGTCTATGAAGCTCGGCTTGTGGATAAGAGTATTTCCACAAGTTCAAGGAGTTGACTACGATGAGATTTTCTCATCCGTAGCGATGCTTAAATCCGTCGGAATCATGTTAGCATTTATGAAATCTAGCAGATGGATGTCAAAACAAGTTTCCTTACCAGTTTTCATAAGGAAAGGTTGTATGTGATACGATCAGAAAGGTTTTGTCGATCCTAAGGATGCTAAAAGGTATGCTAGCTCGAGCGATCCTTCCATGGATTAGAGCAAGCATCTCGGAGTCAGAATATACACTTTGATGGAGTGATCAAAGTTTTTGGGTTTATACAAAGTTTGTTAGAAACTTGTATTTATAATAAAGTGAGTGGGAGCACTACAACATTTCTGATAAGTATATCTGAATGACATATTGTTGATGCGAAATGATGTAAAATTTCTGGAAAGCATAAAGGGTTGTTTGAAAGGAGTTTTTCAAAGGAAGACCTGGATAAAGCTGCTTACATATTGGGCATCAAGATCTATAGAGATAGATCAAGACGCCTGATGATACTTTCAAAGAACGCACACCTTGACATGATTTTGAAAGAGTTCAAAATAGATCAGCAAAGAAAGAGTTCTTGGCTGTGTTACAAGGTGTGAGTATTGAGTAAGACTCAAGACCTGACCACAGCAGAAGAGAGACAAAGGACAAAGGTCGTCCCCTATGCTTTAGACGTAGGATCTACAGTATGCTATGCTGTGTACCGCACATGAAGTGTGCCTTGCCATGAGTTGGTCAAGGGGTACAATAGTGATCCGGGAATGGATCACATGACAGCGGTCGAACTTATCCTTAGTATCTAGTGGACTAAGGAATTTTCTCGATTATGGGGGTGAAAAGGAGTTTGTCGTAAAGGGTTACGTCGATGCGAACTTTGACACTAATCCGGATGACTCTGAGGAGAAAACCCGGATTCGTATAGTAGAGCAATTATTTGAAATGGCTCCAAATAGCACGTGGTAGCATCCACAAGATGACATAGATATTCATAAAGCACACACGGATCTGAAAGGTTCAGACCCGTTGACTAAATAACGTCTCTCACAAGCATAACATGATCAAACCAGAACTCATTGAGTGTTAATCACATAGAGATGTGAACTAGATTGTTGACTCTAGTAAACTCTTTGGATGTTGGTCACATGGTGATGTGACCTATGAGTGTTAATCACATGGTGATGTGGACTAGATTATTGACTCTAGTGCAAGTGGGAGACTGTTGGAAATATGCCCTAGAGGCAATAATAAATTGGTTATTATTATATTTCCTTGTTCATGATAATCGTTTATTATCCATGCTAGAATTGTATTGATAGGAAACTCAGATACATGTGTGGATACATAGACAACACCATGTCCCTAGTAAGCCTCTAGTTGACTAGCTCGTTGATCAATAGATGGTTACGGTTTCCTGACCATGGACATTGGATGTCGTTGATAACGGGATCACATCATTAGGAGAATGATGTGATGGACAAGACCCAATCCTAAGCCTAGCACAAGATCGTGTAGTTCGTTTGCTCAGAGCTTTTCTAATGTCAAGTATCATTTCCTTAGACCATGAGATTGTGCAACTCCCGGATACCGTAGGAATGCTTTGGGTGTACCAAACGTCACAACGTAACTGGGTGGCTATAAAGGTGCACTACAGGTATCTCCGAAAGTGTCTGTTGGGTTGGCACGAATCGAGACTGGGATTTGTCACTCCGTGTAAACGGAGAGGTATCTCTGGGCCCACTCGGTAGGACATCATCATAATGTGCACAATGTGACCAAGGAGTTGATCGCGGGATGATGTGAGTTACGGAACGAGTAAAGACACTTGCTAGTAACGAGATTGAACAAGGTATAGGGATACCGACGATCGAATCTCGGGCAAGTAACATACCGATAGACAAAGGGAATTGTATACGGGATTGATTGAATCCCCGACATCGTGGTTCATCCGATGAGATCATCGTGGAACATGTGGGAGCCAACATGGGTATCCAGATCCCGCTGTTGGTTATTGACCGGAGAACGTCTCGGTCATGTCTGCATGGTTCCCGAACCCGTAGGGTCTACACACTTAAGGTTCAATGACGCTAGGGTTATAGGGAAAGTATGTACGTGGTTACCGAATGTTGTTCGGAGTCCCGGATGAGATCCCGGACGTCACGAGGAGTTCCGGAATGGTCCGGAGGTAAAGATTTATATATGGGAAGTCCTGTTTTGGTCACCGGAAAAGTTTCGGGTGATATCGGTAATGTACCGGGACCACCGGGAGGGTCCCGGCGGTCCACCAAGTGGGGCCACCAGCCCCAGAAGGCTGCGTGGGCCAAGTGTGGGAGGGGAACAGCCCCAAGTGGGCTGGTGCGCCCCCCCACCAAGGCCCAAGGCGCATGGGAGAGTGGGAGGGGGCAAACCCTAGGTCCAGATGGGCCTTAAGGCCCACCCTAGTGGCGCCCCCCCTCTCCTCCCCTTGGCCGCCCCCCTAGATGGGATCTAGGGCTGGCCGCCACCCCTTGGGGTGGGAACCCTAGAGGGGGCGCAGCCCTCTCCCCCCCTATATATAGTTGAGGTTTGGGGCTGCCCAAGACACGAGAACTTCTCTCTTGCGGCGCAGCCCTACCCCTCTCCCTCCTCCTCCTCTGCCGCGGTGCTTGGCGAAGCCCTGCGGATTGCCACGCTCCTCCATCACCACCACGCCGTCGTGCTGCCGCTGGACGGAGTCTTCCCCAACCTCTCCCTCTCTCCTTGCTGGATCAAGGCGTGGGAGACGTCACCGGGTTGCACGTGTGTTGAACGCGGAGGCACCGTTCTTTGGTGCTCAGATCGGAATCAACCGCGATCTGAATCGCTACGAGTACGACTCCCTCATCCGCGTTCTTGCAACGCTTCCGCATCGCGATCTACAAGGGTATGTAGATGCACTCCTTCCCTCTCGTTGCTAGTAAACTCCATAGATTGATCTTGGTGATACGTAGAAATTTTTTGAATTTCTGCTACGTTCCCCAACACGCTTAGTTTGGCGCAGGTAGCGTTGGGCCATTAACAGGCTGAATAGTGTACTGTCCTGTTACGGCCGAGATGAAACCACGGGCCTTTAGCAGGCCAAAATGCATGTTGGGCCTCAATTTTCACTAGTCGTCGACGGGCCTTCAGCAGGTCGAAATGTAGACCGGGCCGTTTTGGGCCCAGTTAGCTCACGGGCCGTTACCAGGCCGAAAAATATCTCAGGCCTTAGTTGGCCCACTGATATCATGGGCCTTTAAGAGGCCGAAAACTTAGCACAGGCATCAACGGGCCGAATTACGCGACAGGCCTTTAACAGGCCCAAAGTCACGTTGGGCTTAACTGTTGCCACCTTTAGCACGAGCCATTAGTGGGCCCGATGCCCCGTTGGACCATATATTGCCCATGGGCAGAACGGGCCATTCCCAGGCCGAAAGTCACACCGTGCTGAAATGGGCCCATGTCTACATCAGGCCTCTAACAGGCCGAAAGTCACTGGGCTGTAGTTGGGCCCAAATATTCGGCGAACAATTAACGGGCCAGATCTGGCTTCGGGCTGCAAATGGGCCCAAATAGTGGGCGAACAATTAACGGGCCAGATGTTGCTTCGGGCCGTAAATGGGCCCAAATATTGGGCGAACAATTAACGGGCCAGATCTGGCTTCGGGCCGTAAATGGGCCATTATTAAGCAGGCAGTTATTGGGCTGGCCCACTAGTACCTGATTAAGTTCTACGGGCCTTTGACTGGGCCGGCCTTTTTAACCTATATGGGCCTCTGTTGGGCCCAGCCATGTGTCGACTTATCATAGGCATGTCTCCTCCAATGGACGGGCGACATCTGGCCCACTGACGAGCTGACAGGTGTTCCCTTCGGCCAATCAGAATTTTACACGTGGAAATTTCCCATTGGTCAGGGCCGTTAACGGGTTATCTGTTCCAAAATCCGACCCGATAGCTTAACGGCGTTCCGTTACGGTGGATGCCACGTGTCGGTCACCCTTGATGAAAGCACTTCTATGACGCGCGATTTATCGTCATGGAAGTGGACACTTCCATGATGATAATTTTGGTAATGTCATGGAACACTTCTACGACAGCACAGGTATGACTATCTTGATTCTGTCATAAATTTGTCATGGATGTACATGCATGACAAAAAACGCGACCTACTGTGACAAAGACGTATCATCACGGAAGTGTATTTTTTTGTAGTGAAAAACATGGAATTAGAGTGGAATGTTGTCTTGAATCCTACAGGATTGTACGAGTGTTTGATTGTGCATAGAAAAAATGCAGGATTGTTTCAAAGTGGTTTGGTGGATGGGATGTTTCCTATGAAATCTAGTGCAAATGAATCCTATCGAAAAAATTCTATGATTTACAATCCTACGAATCAAACAACCAAATAATGGCAACTCAACTAGAAAAAAAATTGGGCAGTTATGATAGGAAAGATTCTAGAACAAAGGAGAAGCACTTGTGTTTTGAGGTTTGTGCATTATGCTTAAGTTCAACCATGGAGTCTGCTAGATTGTACATGTGGCAAAATACGGTGGGGGGCTAGAAGATGGTGCGAGGGGCCAAGTGGAGGGAGACTATGAAGGAGTGCACAAGTGCGAGATCGATATTTGAAGAGAGGGGGCCAGAACGTGCGCTGTTGCGCGCTGTGGCAGAGCCATGAAAAATAAATGAGCTAGGGGGCCAATCATTTCTAATCCTTTACGAGGAGGGCCAATTCATCAACTTAAACCATTTTACCAGCAATTGTCTAATGATCACATTCATATTAGCCTCGATATATAGTGATGTTAGGGGGGCAGGGCCCTTGCTGCCCCTGTCTTCGCCACTGTGCGCGCGTCTGAGAGATGAAGCAGAGGCATGGATGATGAGAGGGGGGCGTTGGATATATAATTAATGTGGGTGTATTAGCTATGTAATCCTATATAGAGAGGTATATATTGATCGATGTGGACGTGGGAAAGAGGGTGAGACCTCACTAGATTTATAGATTGACCGGTTTCTGTGGAAAACTGTGAAAGACCTAGCTATATACACACACCCATAGAGGAACATCGATCGTTGCACGCGCACATGAGAGATAAAGAATGCCCGATATGATGGGGAGGGGGAGGTGTGTGAGTGTGCATGCATGGGAGACCGACTTGAAGAAAAAGATTGCATGTGTGCGATGGATAATGCCGACTGGTACAGTGTGTGCATGCATGCACGAGAGAAAGTTAATAGTACAATTATAAAGAGAAGATGACTGTGTGGGTATAAAAGACTAGGTGACGTCATAATCAATGTAAAGTAGAATTCAAATATTTGAATAAGAGATCATGATGTTTGAAACCCATGCATCCATGAATATAACTGAGATATGCGTGGTGTGGTTTGGAAACGAGCATGTTGTACTGTATACACATTGAACAAGGTCAGACTAATTTGTATTTGAGATATCGATGGCAGACATCGTTTGGCCACATTGCATCCATGCATGGATGCACTATTCTAATTGGAGATGATGGGTGGCTTTCGCATCACATATCTATATCTATACCCCTATATATATATATTATATATTATATTTTTTATATAGTTTGCGGATAACTTTAACTTTGAAAGATGGTCATTGGATGAGGCCAATCCAATGGTGCAGAGATGGCAAATTTGAGCACAACTGGCCTTTGGATATCATCTAGATTCCACCAGATTTTGCCACATGTACAATCTAGAAGACTTCATGGTTGAACTTAAGTATAATGCACAAACCTCAAAACACAAGAACTTCTTCTTTGTTCTAGAATCTTCCGTATCAGAATTGCCCAAATGTTTTTCTAAATGATTTGCCATTATTTGTTTTTACTTTATGCCTTACAACACGCAATTCCATGAATCTTAAAATAGATTAGCTTTCTTATAAAAACTAGATGATTTTGAATGAAATGAACTATAAGAATTAAACGAACATCTACATCATGCATATATGACTCAAAGCTTACATGCTATAATGTGGTATTTATTCATAATTTGGTTGCCAAATCTCATGCGCAATGCACGTGTACCTTACTAGTCTAAATGGTGTTTGTGTGTGTGTTGTACTTGTTAAACACATTGTACGTAGTATATCATACATGGTTTAGATTCCGAACATCTAGCTAGAGCATACATGTACTATGATTTGAATTCAACATAAAATCTATACATATATTTGAATTTGAAATCGTATGTACATGTAGTTCATACTTATCTAGGAATTTACTTCTCCTATATTCATGTCATGTGTTGTGAAGATAATATTTAGATGGTTGTATAACTAACCCGAGTACAATCCCATTCAAACAGGTAAAATGTACTCAAATTTAGTCCATATGCTAGACAACACACATTGTTTTTTTATTGTTGAGGGAAGTGCAAATTGTTTTGGTACTGTACACGTTATGTTTTTTGTCCTTATTTTTTTAGTTTTTTTGTTGTATTTGAATGCATTTCTAGTAATATAGTAAAACGGGACATAGCTCTCTCTAGTGATGAGGTGCGAATTGTCTTTTTTTGGGTACACGTTAAGCTTGTCCTCCCGAAATTCCAAGCCGCGCCTTGTTATGCCGAAATTTCAAGCTAGTGTCTCTGTCTATCGTACTGCGAAACTCCCGCCTCTTCAACCCCCGCCTTCTTACCCCAAAATATTTAAGATATATCTTTGTCTCATTGTGCTCCGACAACTCCCTCTATCTCAACCCCGCGCCTTGCTATTCCAAAATTACAACGCTCGCGAAAACTCCCACCTCATGTGGAATCCCGACACGCGAAATGCCCATGATACCCCTGAAACGAAAGAACCGCCTAGGTTAAATCGGTGGGGGTACTTTCATAACTTACCCCACATTTCAGACAAGCGCGTCCCTAAGCCATGGTTCCCCGCTCCCATCCCATCCGCCCACCCATTCGTACACCGAGGCCGCGAAAACCCGCAAAGCCCCACACCCTCCTCCATCCGCCACCCAGCCGGAGGCTCTTCCCCGACGACGTCGTCCACAGCAACACCTCGACGTCCCTCATCCACCGTACCGGATGAGGATCTGTCATCGATCTCGTCGTCCCGCCGGTTCAGCCACCCCGTCCTGCACCTCCAAGGAGCTACCCCGGCGTTCCACTCGTCTTTCGCGCCACCTCCAGCCCCACACCGCCGTCTTCCCCTGCACCACCGGAAGAGCATCATCATCACCGTTTCCTCGGATGAAGCTGGGGCCTAATGGGCGCCACCAAAGAGGCTGTACACTAATCGCCGCATTTTCTTCTTGATTCGATCTCACGGTGCTGCCGGCGCTCTGCCCCGAGCCGACACGGCGCGCCTCCATCCACGGCGGCTTCGCCGGCCACTTCCTCCACAACGTCGCTCCCTCGGCGACAATGTCCACATCAGTAGGAGCTGCTGCTTCTTTAGCTCTCGCTCGCGCTGCTGCTCTACTCTTGCTCTCAGCCCCTTGCTTGGTCTGCTCTGGCTATTGCTCTTGCTCTTGCTCGCGCTGCTGCTCTCGCTCTTGCTCTTGTTTGCGATGCTGCTCCGATTTAGCTACACTTCAGTCGACTGAATCGACTTTCGGGTCAGTCGATTTTCAGGGGGTGGGGGGCTCGCCGGATTGAAGGAAGAACCAGCCGCAGCGGGGATGGGGGCTCACCGGAGAGGTACCCCACTATCTATCTCAGGGTTCAGGGTGGGGGTGGCGGAGGGCCGGTGGCATGGGGATCGCCGAAGAAAAAGCTCGGCACGGGGGGGGGGGCCTAGAGGGATGGCCAGGGCGGCGGCGGACCAGCGATGGGGAGTGGTTTTGGGGGGGGGCGCACCACCGGCCGCGGGCGGCGGGGGGAGTCTGTTTTGCCGGTGGTGGCTGGCGGCTCAGGGTAGCCTCACCTGATGCTGCTACATGACCATCTACCCCGGCTCTCGCACGTGATGCTGCTGCTGCTACTGGTTTTCTGCTACTAGTGCATTCAGTTTCGACAGAAAAATTCAGTTTCGACAGTTAAGTTAAGTTTCGACAGTTAAGTTCAGAGATGAGCGGCTGATGTATTTTACATCTAGCACTTTGTGGTTATGTATTTTACGTCATCTATTGGACATGCTATTAGAATTCCAATAAGGTTAACGTTGTCTCTCTTGTCCTGCTTCAGCCTCGGTGTCGTACAACTCACCGGAGCTGCTCCAACGATGAAACCCTCCATCACAGCGGAGCAGTACCCCGTGCTCCATCTCCAGATGCCTAAGATATTCATCCCCTCCTCCGACAGCCAAGTCAGCCGGATCATCCTCACCGACCAACCCAATCACGCTGAGATCGACATGGCTTCGCCAAGGAGGTTGTACACTTGTTGCATCTCTTTTTTACTCTACAGGTTATATATATTGTCCACTGAGCACACGCAGTAACGTGAAATACGATTAGTTTCTCCAACTATATGACAAGCAGTGAGGTACCAGGCAACTGAGCTATCCGTGATCGACTCTCTTGAACGCCATCATTATTTATCTCTGCGCATTTGAGCTGTGCATTTGTCGATGGGCCCGGGAGTTGAGCTAGTTGGGCAGTGGCCTGGGTCCAAAGTAATAGAAGTAGCACAAAAACATTTTTTGAGTGTAGGCTTTTCCTTGCTCAAGCCTGCCTACTAGGATCGCCAGTGCTTGAAAGGAAAAGTGAAGGAAAAACATAGGAATTGGAAAGTTTCCTATGGTACTACTATTCATGAATTTGGTTCAAAGGAATGGAGCAAAGGAGAACTGTAGGATTTGTTCCTTTAGTGTCTCCTTGAAAGAAAAACCGTAGGAATTTTAATTTCCACTTGTCCTCCTTTTCATGAAGCACAAGACTAAGAGATAGTAGCATAATAGCATTATAACCGTATATTTTCTTGTGGGTTGACTTAATCTCACCTTGCTTCTTTGCATCCTGTGATCTTCCAATTCTTGTGAATCAAACACCCATATTGGCATAAATCCTGTGTTTTTAAGTTCTCTGTTTTGCACGTGCATTCCTATCCTATTCCTGTCTATTTCCTATCCCTGCATTGTTAGAATCCTCAAATTCAAACAAGCCCTTACACAATTACTTCTGTTACAGATATGTGTCTAAGAAAACCTTGTGTGGTTTGTCCTGCTCCTGCTACGCTGTGTTCCACCCCAGCTCAGCTGCTCCAACGACGGAAGGGTTCCCCACAGCAGGGATCCGCTCTCCAAACTGTCTTTCGCCACCTCAGATCTTCTTCCCCACCGCTGGCAGCCACAACAACTGCATTACCATCATCAACTGAGCAGATGACCTTGAGGACTACACGGGTCCGCAAGAGAGGTCGCACTCTTCCGTGTCTGGTTACGTTATGCATCATCGCTTAATATGATGACATGCTACTTTATCGTCGTGTTCACCTATTAGACTCCGAGTCAGGTCCAAACTAATGCTGAAACTTGAGTTTTTAAATGGTTGTGGGGTACATATTGGGGCAGCAATCAGTACTATCTGTCTACTATCTGGTTAATCTCGGGTGTCTACTATGAGTTTCATGTTGGGTGCAAACAAACATTAAAGGAGCCATTATCTGTATTTTTTAGCTAAAGCTATTATTTGCCTGCTATCATTGGTTTTGGGTCTATGCACAGTTTGCTACCATCACTCTGGATTTGTGCATGCACTCCTTGCATAATCTCACTATGTTTTATTCATATGCATGTCAGTTATTGTACACAATGGAACTGAACATGTCGAGCAAAAGAGACGAGCCTTGCGTGGCAATAAAATTTCATGCAGACGTCGCTCCATGGTGGGCACAAAGGCAGCCCCCCCTCCACCCATTCCGGATCGTAATCAAGAGGAAGATAACTGTTCTAAGGGAGATTCAGAAGGAGAAGACCACTCTTATTTACCGCCTGAGGTCTTCGCTCTAACTTGGCATGCTGATGTTGGTAATATCATGCATATGGTGCCTTGCATTGCTTACTGGATACATCAAATATGTCATCTGCTTAGTTTATACATGCTTTGTGTCAATGTCATCTGTTTAGTTTCTTTATCATATATGTGAATCATGCAATGCCATCTTGTTTAGCCAGGCATCATATATGTGAATTTTGCAATGCCACCCTGGTTAGCTAGTCATCTTATATGTGAATTATATCATGCCATCATTTTTTTATTACGTGTTAAATTTGTCAACAGTTTTAGTACATTCAATTACTCTTCCTATGCATCAGCCATTCGGCACGGTCACAGAAAAATCTGAAGTGGAAACAAGGTCTTCAGAGCAGACAATGCTATCTGAAGAAGCGCATGTCTTGCTGGTTACGGATAGCTCCTCAGAGGAGGATTCAGAGACAGATGACCAGTCCTATTTCCCCCCGAGGTGCCTACTCTAACTTGGCAGGGTTATGTTGCTCATATCGTGCGTATGGTATCCTGCATTGCTATGTCATTTGCTTAGTTTAGACATGCTTTGTGTGAATGCCACCTGTTTTGTGTCTAATTACCATATATGTGAATTATGTGATGACATCTTGTTGCAAGACATTATATATGTGAATTATGCAATGCTATCTTGTTGCAAGGCATTATATATGTGAATTATGCAATGCCATGCTGTTTAGCCAAGCGTCATATATGTGAATTATATCATGCCGTCCTTTTTTGTATTTCTCGTTGCATTTGTCGACAATGTTTCTATATTCAACTGCTCTTCCTGTGCATCAGCCATTTGAATTGGTGATGGAGAAATCTGGAGTGAAAACAAGGTCTTTAGAGCAGACAATGCTACCTGCTGAAGCAGATATCTTGCTGGTTACAGATAGCTCTTCAGAGGAGGATTCAGAGGCAGATGACCAGTCCTATTATCCCCCTGAGGTGTATGCTCAAACTTGGCAGGGTTATATTACTCATATCATGCATATGTTGTATTGCAATGCTTAGTTTTTACATTATATGCACAACATTGAATGCCATCTCCTTAGTTGACACATCATATATGTGATTGCCCTCTTCTCACTTGCTTAGTATATAAATCATATATTTGAATTATATCATGCCAAGATATTTACATAGACAGCATGTATCTGAATTATGGCATGCCAACCCATTTTCTAAAGACATAATATAGTTATATCATCTCATCCAGTTTACATAGTCATCATATTTTGAATTATGTCATTCTATCCTGTTTAGTTAGCCATCATACATTTGAAATTGTGTCATGCTATCCTGTTTAATTAGCCATCATATATGTGAAATTATGTACTGCTATTCTGTTTGGTTAGACAACATAAATGTGAATTATTTCATGCCCTGTTTTCTTCCCTACTATCTATTGCACCTGTCTATCTTACAATGTATGTACATTCAATTACTTTTCTTGTTTATCAGCCATTTTAATTGGAGGGGGTGATGGCAGTATTTGTGGGAGTAAAAAAACGGTCTTCAGAAAAGATTGTGCTACATATCAATGCAGATAGAAACACGGTTGTACTTGCCCAAGAACCTGCCCCACCACACATAACTCAGACTCACGCAGATTGTACCCCTACCCAGTTGGACAGAGAACCAGCTACACCCCTTCTAACCCCAACCCCAGAAGATAGTAACCCAGTTCCAGTTGACACAGCACTGTCTCCACCACAGAGCACCCAAACACGAGCAGTTAGTAAGGCAACTACACTGCCCAAAGCACGAGGACCACCACTCCTAACCCCAAGTCAATGCTTAAAGCAGAAGAAGAATTGTTCTCAGGTCAGGTTCCGTAGCTATGGTTCATACTACTTTGCTCTTGCATCACTGTATTTACTCATACCAACTAATTTCAAATTGAAGGATGTAACTGAAACTCCAATGGCGCAACAGGTATGTTTTAAACCTGTTTCTTTAACATGTTTGCTGTTGTAACTTGCTCTATGTTGATTGCAGTTTCAATTGAATAAACGGTTATGTTCTCATGCCATGCACATTACAAGTGTTGCTATTGCTGTGTAGTTTCCCACACTTATATTCTGTCTATGCTGCTTTGTCTTAAATAGATATGATTCAAACTTTATCTATCTTGATTTGGCAACATAAACTATAATGATATAGACCATACAGTGACCATACTACATAGATATATGTTAGTTTCATGCTGTTATCCTGTCCCCCTTACTACTAAACTGGTTTACCAAAATGAGTTTCATATGCTACATTGTAAACCTGTGATGTGTTTGTTTGTTTGTCTTTTAGAACGCAGATAAAATATTGGAGAAGAGTACCCCGTTATGCAATGGTAAAGTAAGTAATGCAGGTAAGGTTCAAGATAGTGAGACATCCCTGTTGGTCTCCACGAAAGGTGATAAAAAACAATATTGAAGATACTGAGACAACCCCAAAGTCCTTTCTTGATGTAGTGTTCGAGTTACTGGCTACTACTGCTGGCTCCAGCTCTTCGAACTCGCTGCCTGAATCAGTTCAGCTTCTTGAGTCTCAACTTCAAGTTGAAAGACATCGATCAGATATTAAGCGATAGGAAGCCGAAGGACGGAGGAAGTCCCTGCAGAATTCAGATGCATACTTTCTGGTGCAACAGCAAGTGCTGGAGGATTTAAGCACCAAACAAGAGGAAGTTAATAAGCTTTCTAAGCATCTTGCCAGCATTATGGGTACCCAGGATATTGTTTCTTGAGCTCTTCTGAAGTGGTTCCAGTTCTGGACTTGTTTTGCTGCGGCGTTTATTTGCACTGGTCGCCAACTTTGACAACGAGTGTATATGATATGCTGCTTTGTTCCCTATATTTGCACTGGTGGCGAACTTTGATGCCCAGTGGATGTAATATGTGTAATAGCCGTGATAGCCTAGCGTAAGTTGCTTGCTTATTTATTTCCTTGTCGTCTTCTTTATTTGTTTGATTGTAGTCAGTGAAGTTATTTTTCCGCGGTTTGGTAGTGGCCGCAATAACCTATTTTTTAAAACTAGGCCACAATAACCACGGGCTACATATTTACTGTAGTTACCATGGGCCTCCTACGGGCCCTATAAACAATGGGCCTTCTTAGGGCCGTACAAAGAATGGGCCTTCTACGAGCCATAGCATCAATGGGCCTTCTACGTGCCGTATGATCGATAGGCCAAACATGGGCCAATAACGAACCGCATTATGGGTCATAAACGGGCTAGATTTGGAATCACCCGTTCATGGGCCGACAATAACAGGTCGTCGTTAATCGGCCGTATTTGATGACATTATGAAAATGGCCCAACCGAGTAACGGGACGCAAACGGGCCGATTGTAACCGCGGGCTGAATTTGGCCCACAGGCAGAAAAGGCCAATGACAGGCCGTAAGTAACTGAATGCTGGAAACGAGCCCAAGAATAAATGGGCCATGAGAAGGCGGAAAGATAACACGGGTTGGAAACGGCCCAGTGGAATAATGGGCATTAATGGGTATAAAGGAGTACACTGTTCATTGCGGGCCAGATTCACCACGGGTCGTTAATGGGCCAAGAGTTACAAATGGTCTCGTATGAGCTGAAAGACATCATGGGCCATACATGGGCCGAAGTTACAACGGGTTGGAATCATATTGGAAGGTCCAGATGAAGCTACTGGGCTTAATTCAGATAGGCTGTAACGGGCCGTGAGTTAGCAGGCCGAAATGGGCTATATACGAACAGGCCGTTAACAGGCTTTCCGTGGGCCGGCCCGTTACCTTTTGACCAAGTCAAACGGGCCGGCCTTTTCACCAAAATGGGCCTCTGTTGGGCCATGCCACGTGTCAATGTATCATAGGCGCCTCCTGTCCAATGAATGGATGACATCTGTCCCAACGGTGAGCCAACACGTGTTTCCTCCGGCCAATGAGAATTTTAAACGTCGAAAATCCTCATTGGTCCGGGCTGTTAGCGGGTTATCGGATCAAAAACCGGACCCGATAGCTTAACGGCGTCCCGTTACAGTGGATGCCACGTGTCGGTCACCCTTGCCGAAAGCACTTCGATGACGCGTGATTTATTGTCATGGAAGTGGACACTTCCGTGATGATAATTTTGGTAATGTCATGAAACACTTCTACGACAGCATAGGTATGACTATCTTGATTCTGCCATAATTTTTTCATGGATGTACATGCATGACAGACAACATGACCTACTGTGACAAACACGTATCACACAAAAGTGTCTTTTTTTGTAGTGCGATCGATCGAAACGAGGCCTGGCATACCGCAGAATGGAGGAAACGGCCTTGTGTTCGACCGCCTATGGTCGAAATGGGATCCTGTTCACCGGGAGGGGTGTGGCATACCGCAAAACGGAGGAAACGGACTTATCTTCTACCTCCTATATTCGAAACGGGGTCCTGTTGATCGGGAGGGGTGTGGCGTACTGCAAAATGGAGGAAACAGACTTGTGTTGGAGCGCTACAGTCGAAACGGGGGTCATGTTCATCGGGAGGGGTGTGGCGTACCGCAAAACAGGACTCCACGGGCTACTGTTCATCTCCACCATCGACCTCCTCCAGCCTCCACCTGTGACTATTCATCCATGACGTCTCCCTCCTGCCTCCACCTGCGACTATTCATCCACAGGCTCCTGTTCATCCAGCCTCCACCGCTCCTCCACCAGCTACTGTTCAACCAACCCTCTCCACGGGGTCCTGTCCAACCACCCCTCCACGAGCTACTGTTCATCCAGCCCTCCACAGGGTACTGTTCAACCAACCCTCCACGGGGTCCCTTTCATCCAGCCCTCCATGGGGTCCAGTTCATCCACCCCCAACCGGCTCGATCGGGGTCCTGTTAGTCCAGCAGCAACGGCCTCTACTACCACGGGGTCCTGTTCATCCAACCCTCACCGGGAACTGTTCATCCAACCCCCCAACAACGTTCACTGTTCATCAAGAGGCAGCAGGTTCGATCGGCTTCAGTTAGTAGCAGTAGCAAAGGAATCGCTCGATTGGGTTCAGTTAACAGCCAGATCGATCGATCGCTTGCATTCAGTAACATGTAGCCTGCAGTGCAATCGCTCGGGTTCAGTAGGCAAACGCCTCACTCGGGTTCAGTTTATTGCACAATGCCTCGCACACACGCGTGTACATGTACGAGAGCAACGCGCAAACCTCCGTGCATCACTCGGCCCCGACCACCCACCGTAACTGGGAACTCACCGATATTTTCCTCGCCCTCGCTTCTACCACGGTTTTTTCCATCATGGCGGCCCAAATAATGTCATGCAGGTGTGTCTCCGGCCCGCCCAGGACAAAAAGCCCATTTTCTGTCATGATTTTTTGTCAAAGAAGTAGGAGCCCGCCACATCCATGATGATACCAAGTTTTGTCACAATTATCATCATCAAAGTGTCATAAGCATGATAGAAACTTTTTCGTTTGGCCCAAAATGTCACGGATGTGTATTTTTTTGTTGTGTGAGGAGTGGAGATTCCTTTGCAAGCGCCCATCTCATGAGGTCCGGATGACGCAAGCCATGACGACCAAGACCAGGTGGGCGCCAGCGGGCGCAGAGCAGCAAATTTCCTCTTTGGTGCTAAGGAGGCAAGCGCAAGCGCGGAGTCCCGAGGAATCACCCAAAGGTTTCCATTCACGTGCTACAAGACCAAGACCGCCAGGATAGTAGGGCGGGTGTCATCACCGAGCGCACCACGGCGTCACGGCCAGAAGCTTTGTAGGCGAAGAACACCATTCTTCAGGATAGGATGTACTTCGTGTCCCCTTTCAAACTGGCCGTTGTGGAATCCCTTCTCGCCTACATTTTGGGGAAGAGGACCGGGGCCTCTATATATATAGGTTAGCCACCACCATAGAGAGGGGCGGAAAACCTCACCACCACACACCCAAGCCTCAGGAGCTTGTTCATCCTCTGTAGTAGTTCATCCTTAGCCCCACGTGAGGCTCATCCACACCAAAGCAGGAGTAGGGTCTTACACCGCAAGGTGGCCCGAACCTGGGTAAACTATCGTGTCCCTTTCCTTTCGTGTTCATCGTGTGAGGCTGTGAGGACGGCGAGTTGGTAGGCTAGGGAGGTTGAGTTCTTCACACACGCCGCATAGTTCGAACCTTTCTTGGGTCTGTGGAGCCCTGAATCCGACATTTGGCGCGCCAAGTAGGGGCGTGTCAAAGCCTCTCTTCCGACGGTCATTTCACCGCCGTTCCGCCGTTCTCATGGTCGACGCTCGTTGAGTTCGTGCAGAGCGATGGGCGGTTCTCGCCGCTCGCGTCACTCAGACAGTGCCAGCGGACTACGGCACCCCCCGCCGCTCCCCGTCACCCGCGGCCAATGCCGCCACCTGCCCCGCAGCCCACGAGCGGCAGGACTCATCGCTGCCACCATCTGTGCGGCGCGATGGTCATACCGCCACTCCGTCGCTGACTCCAACTGCTACTTCATCCTCCCATGCTCGTCGCGGGTTGGCAAACGCGCAAGCTACGTTGACCATGGCGCGCGAGCTTCTGCACTAATGCACGGCCGATGATCTCTATGAGGACTAGTTGGATCGCATCGCCGTGTTCGTCAGCACCGTTGCAGAGGCTCCTGCGCCATCTCGCTCACTACCTCCCCCTATGCCTCAGGCGGGTGATGTGGCGCACGGTGCACCTCCTCCTCCTCTTCGGCGCAATGTCATCCCCGAGCCCAGGCATGAGGTCCCTCAGCGTGACCCGCCATGCAGGGCGCCGTCGCGCGATGAAGAATGTTGCCAGGTGGTGCAGCGGCCTCAAGGAGAAGCGCGCGCGCTCCCAGCACCGCTACGTCAAGACCATTTGCCACCCGAGGCGGCGGTACGCGAGCACCAAGATCAGGTTCCCCCACCGCGCCGGGCTCCCGTGAGCGCGGCAGCCTGCCGGGCATTTACTCCAAAGCTGCGTTGCGTCATCCCCTCTCGCATAGGAAGGCGCACCCGACGCCCCTCTCAGGTTGGGTTTGGGGGCTCTCCTCTGGAGGGCCTCCGACCTGGCCAGCGCTACGAGGGAGGCGTTCGGGCACCATATGGAGGCGTGCTTCAACGTGCGCTTCCGCAAGCAGGGCGCACGGCGCGAGATGCCAGGCGCTCATCCCCAAGACGATCAAGAGGAGCTTCAGGAGGCGGAGCCATGCGTGGCGAGCGTCGCCCCGCACCACCCAGTGTAGCAGCCGCCCCTGACGTGGGTAGCAAGCTACGCGTCTGCATCAACATCCCAGGGCTCAACAGAGCTGCTTCTTAGGAGCTCTTCTGGCCGTCCCACGTCGGCTGGTGCGAACCCCCTCACAGCTAAGTTTGCATGCCTTTCGGCCTGCCGAACGCAGCTTCTATGCACCAGCGCCACATGCGGTCCATCCTGGAGGCTCACGAGGCCTGGTGATGACCCACAAGTATAGGGGATCAATTGTACCTCTTTCCGATAATTAAGAGTATCAAACCCAACGAGGAGCAGAAGGAATTGACAAGTAGTTTTCAGTAAGGTAATGTCTGCAAGTGCTGAAATTGTAAGTAGCGAGTAGTTTGATAGCAAGATGATTTGCAACGAGCAAGTAACGAAAATAGTAACAAGTATGCAGCAAGGTAGCCCAATCCTTTTGAGGCAAAGGACAGGCCAAAATGGTATCTTATGATAAGCAAAGCGTTCTTGAGGGTACACGGGAATTTCATCTACTCACTTTCATTATGTTGGTTCGATTTGTGTTTGCTACTTTGATAATTTGATATGTGGGTGGACCGGTGCTTAGGCGTTGTTCTCACTTGAACAAAACTCCTACTTATGATTAACCCAGACGCAAGCATCCGCAACTATGAGAAAAGTATTAAGAATAAATTCTAACCATAGCATTAAACATTGGGATCCAATCGGTCCCTTACGGAATAGCGCATTAACTAGGGTTTAAGTTTCTGTCACTCTCGCAACCCACCATCTAATTGCTAATCCACAATGCATTCCCTTAGGCCAATATGGTGGAGTGTCATGTAGTCGACGTTCACATGAGACCACTAAGGGAATCACAACATACATACTATCAAAATATCGAACACATATCAAGTTCACATGTTTACTTGCAACATGATTTCTCCCGTGACCTCAAGAACAAAAGTAACTACTCACAATTAATAAACATGCTCATGATCATAGGGGTATTAAATAGCAAAATGGATCTGAACATATAATCTTCCACCAAATAAACCATATAGTAATCAACTACAAGATGTAATCAACACTACTAGTCACCCACAGGAACCAATCTATAATTGAATACAAGAGATGAACTTGGGTTTGAGATGAGATGGTGCTGTTGAAGATGTTGATGGAGATTGCCATCCCCAAGATGGGAGATTTGTTGGTGATGATGATGACGATGATTTCCCCCTCCAGGAGCGAAGTTCCACCTCGAGACGGCGGCGCTCCGTCCCGAAAGCCTTCTCCTTATTTTTTCTAGGTCAAAATGACTTATATACCAAAAGATGGGCACCGGAGGTGGGCCGAGGAGGCCACAACCCACCAGGGCGCGCCTGGGGGGCCTGGTGCGCCCAGGTGGGTTGTGCCCACCTAGTGGCTCCCCTCTGGTGTTTATTGGCTCCAGTATTTCTTAAATAATCCATGAAAAATCTCCGTAAAGTTTCAGCTTATTTGGAGTTGTGCGGAATAGGTTGCCTGACGTAGCTTTTCCAGGTCCAGATTTCCAACTATCGGAATTCTCCCTCTTGGTTTGTTCCTAGCAAATTATGAGAGAAAAGGCATTAGAATTACACCAAAAAGCATTATTATTGATAAAAAAAATTATAAATAACAGTAAGAAAACATGATGCAAAATGGACGTATCAACTCCCCATTCTTAGACCTCGCTTGTCCTCAAGCGAAAACCAAAATTGAAAAACATGTCCACATGCTTTGAGAGAGAGGTGTCGATAAAAACAAAATATGAACAGAGAAGCATCATGTTGATTATTATAACAGCAACAAAATTTAACATAAGATTTTTATCATAGAACTTGCACCATATACTTCCTGTGAATAATTAACAATTCATCACATAATCAAAGTATAAAGCAAAAACTCTATTAGAAACCAACAAACTACGTTCTCAGTCAACTTTGCAACTACAATTCATCATTTTTTCAGGAAGAGTCACGTGTCGGAGCCTTTTAAGCAAGTCCACATACTCAACCATCATATAGTCTTCTATGATTGCTAACACTCACCTTGTACCCATGAGCAAAACATTTCAATCGGACACATAGAAAGATAGGGGCTTATAGTTTCGCCTCCCAACATACTCACCTCAAGGGTGATGTCAACAATAATAACTCATGCTATCTATATTCAACTGGACATATGTGCCTAGATCTTTCCTCACCACATGATGCTTGCCAAAAGAGAAAATAAAAAGGAATAGAAGGAAATCTTTGACTCTTTGCATAAAAGTAAAAGATAGGCCCTTCGCAGAGGGAAGCAGAGGTTGCCATGCACTTATTTGTTTGCATGCTCAATCTCTTAGTGCAAGAGAACGTCACGTTGTATTGCCCCTTAAGATGACAACCTTTATTATGTAGTCTGTCACTTTTATTCTTTGCCATCCAAGTTTGTACAATGCTCAATTTTCTCTTACACTAAATGATCTCACATATTTAGAAGCAATTTTATTGCCTTTTTGCACCGATGACAACTTACTTGAAGGATCTTGCTCAATCCATAGGTAGGTATGGTGGACACTTGAAAAAGATTTGGGTTAAAGGGTTTTTGGATACACAAGTAGTATCTCTACTTAGAGAGGAATTTTTGGCTAGCAAAGATAGCGGGCAAGCACCACATGTTGAAGGATCTATGTCAATATGACTTTTATGTGAATATAAACAAACATAAACCATTAAGTTGTCTTCCTTGTCCAACGTCGACAATTTTGGCATAAAATATTTTGAAGAGGGTTCACAATCACAAAAGATTTCTAGGATAGTATATTTATATGTGAATCTTCTCTTCCCTTATTAATTCTTTCATGAGTTGCATCATTGACTAATGTTATGTTTGTCAATCTCTAATAAATTTTTTTTACTTATACCTTTCCTTATGTGGTGCGATCACCTACCATAGGATTAGTATATAATTTTATTGATTTATTTCCTTTCTTTTATTTACTTTCTTTTCTCTTTTTCTTTTTTTCTTATTTCTTTCCTTTATTTGCAACATGAAAGTAAGAAAGCAAATACTCAAACTAAACTTTATTATATAACTTGCACACAATTACAATGATAGATCACTAAGCAAACTCTCAAAGAAGAAAGGCTCGAACTAACTTTTATTCATCTAATGCAAAAAGATCGAACTAAAATAAATAAAAGCAAAAGGATAGTGGGATGATACAATATCGGGGCACCTCCCCCAAGCTTGGCGGAAGCCAAGGGGAGTGCCCATACCCGATACTCAGTTCTCCTTTGGTGGTGAAGAAGATGATGGTGGTGATGAAAATTGTGCCTTCAGCTTTTTCATATTGTAGTTGAGGAGAGCAATTTCTTCTTTTAAATCATCGACCTCCAACTCCAGCTTCAAGATCTTGTCACATAAATCTCCTTTGCTTTTCTGCCGAAAACAAAGAGGAATAGATCGGTTATTAGACCTATTAGCTCTCTTAGGGAGACTGGACTTCTTGAACTCCACGTGCATATCCCCAGGTTGAGGTAGAGGAACATCCTCCTCCTCCGAACTTGAATCATCGATCCTCGTCAAATGAGCATCCTCCTCATCATCCGTAGTTCGACCATCAGGAGATAAGCCCCCATAGGTCTTTGGATCAGCAATGAGATGTGAGACATAGCTCTCTCCGTCGGAGTCTTGGGAAGACATATTTTTCAAAACTGCGCAGAAAAGAGCAAGAAAAGAGAACAGAGGATTTTCTCCATGATACGGTGTTAACAGGTTCGGGAAGTACATATAGATTTTTTTGTCTTGGAGGACAAGTACATGGAAGAAAAAGGGAGTACGGAAGGTGTCCTAGGTGCGCACAACCCACCTGGGCGCGCTTGCCTGGCGCGCCCTGGTGTCTTGTGCCCACCAGGGGACGCTTCATGGTAGTTTCTTTATTTCCAAAATTCTAAAATATTCCAAAACTGACAAAAAATATTTTTGCGGATTTTTCGGAGTCTGTTTACTTACCGTATCACGTACCTCCTTATTTTCAAGATTCTGGAGTGTTCGGAAGGACTCTTTCATGTGCTCTTCCGGTGTCAAAGTTTGGATAATATTACTTTCAACATTAATAGGCATACCTGAGATATAATGCTTTATTCGTTGTCCATGAACATCCTTCGGGTTAGTACCATCGAAATTATTTAGTTTGATGGCACCAGACCGGTAAACCTCCTCGATGACATATGGGCCTTCCCATTTCGAGAGGATCTTCCTTGCAATAAATCTAAAACGAGAGTTGTATAAAAGATCATATTCTCCGACTTTAAACTCACGCTTTTGGATTATTTTTTCATGCCATCTTTTAACTTCTTCTTTGAATAACTTTGCATTTTCATAAGCTTGAGTTCTCCATTCATCTAATGGGCTAATATCAAATAACCTCTTCACCAGAAAGTTTGAAATCATAATTGAGTTCTTTAACTGCCCAATATGCTTTATGTTCTAACTCAAGAGGCAAATGACAAGCTTTTCCATAAACTATTTTATAAGGAGACATACCCATAGGATTTTTAAATGTTGTTCTATAAGCCCAAAGTGCAACATCTAATTTCTTAGACCAATTCATCCTGGACCTATTCACAGTCTTTTGCAAAATTAATTTTATTACTCTATTGCTAAGTTCAACTTGACCACTAGACTGAGGATGATAAGGTGATGCAATTCTATGGTTAACATCATACTTAGCAAGCATTTTACGGAAAGCACCATGAATAAAGTGTGAACCACCATTAGTCATTAAATATCTAGGGACTCCAAACCTTGGGAAAATAACTTCCTTAAGCATTTTAATAGAGGTGTTATTATCAGCACTACTGGTTGGGATAGCTTCTACCCATTTAGTAACATAATCAACAGCAACCAAAATATGTGTATACCCATTAGAGGAAGGAAAAGGTCCCATGTAATCAAATCCCCAAACATCAAATGGTTCAACAACAAGTGAATAATTCATGGGCATTTCTTGATGCTTACCGATATTATCTATTCTTTGACATTCATCACAAGATGAGACATACTTACGGGCATCCTTAAAGAGAGTATGCCAGTAAAATCCAGATTGCAATACCTTGTGAGCAGTTCTATCTCCAGCATGATGCCCTCCATAAGCCTCGGATTGACATTTCCGTAGGATTTGTCCCTGTTCATGCTCAGGTACACAACGTCTAATAATACCATCTACTCCTTCTTTATAAAGATGTGGGTCATCCCAAAAGTAATGTCTTAAATCATAGAAGAATTTTTTTCTTTTGTTGGTATGTAAAGCTAGGTGGCAAATATTTAGCAACAATGTAATTAGCATAGTCAGCGTACCAAGGAGTACCATTAGCAACATTTATTGCAGCTAACTCCTCATCAGGAAAACTATCAACAATAGGAAGTGGGTCATAAAGCACATTTTCAAGCCTAGACAAGTTATCAGCTACGGGGTTCTCAGCTCCTTTTCTATCAATGATATGAAATCAAATTCTTGTAACAAGAAAACCCAATGAATAAGTCCAGGTTTAGCATCTTACTTTTCCATAAGATATTTAATAGCAGCATGGTCTGTGTGAACAGTTACTTTGGAATCAACAATATAAGGTCTAAATTTATCACAAGCAAACACAACTGCTAAGAATTCTTTTTCAGTAGTAGCATAATTTCTTTGAGCACTATCTAGAGATTTACTAGCATAATGAATAACATTCAATTTCTTATCAACTCTTTGTCCTAGAACAACACCAACAGCATAATCACTAGCATCACACATAATTTCAAAAGGAAAGTTCCAATCAGGTGGTTGAACAATAGGTGCAGTAATTAAAGCTTTCTTGAGTGTTTCAAAGGCTTCAAGACAATCATCATCAAAAACAAAAGGAATATCCTTTTGCAAAAGATTAGTGAGAGGCCCAGAAATTTTAGAAAAGTCTTTGATAAATCTCCTATAGAAACCTGCATGACCCAGGAAACTACGAATACCTTTGATGTCCTTAGGACATGGCATTTTCTCAATTGCATCAACCTTAGCTTGGTCCACTTCAATACCTCTTTCAGAAATTTTATGACCCAAGACAATGCCTTCATTAAGCATAAAGTGGCACATCTCCCAATTCAAGACAAGATTTGTTTGTTCACATCTCTGCAGAACTCGCTCAAGATTACTTAAACAATCATCAAAAGACTTCCCATAAACAGAAAAGTCATCCATAAAAACCTCAACAATCTTTTCAAAAGTCATAGAATATAGCGATCATGCATCTTTGAAAGGTAGCAGGTGCATTACAGAAACCAAAAGGCATATGTCTATAAGCATAGGTTCCAATAGGACAAGTAAAAGTGGTCTTTTCTTGATCAGGTTGAGATACAGGTATTTGTGAAAAGCCAGAATATCCATCAAGGAAGCAAAAGTGTGTGTGCTTATATAATCTTTCAAGCATTTGATCAATAAAAGGCAAAGGGTAATGATCTTTTCTAGTTGCTTTGTTTAATTTTCTAAAATCAATTACCATTCTATAGCCTATAACAATTCTTCGTGGAATAAGCTAATTCTTATCATTAGGAACAACAGTAATACCTCCTTTCTTAGGGACACATTGAACAAGACTTACCCATCTACTATCAGCTATGGGATAGATTATACCTGCTTCCAAAAGTTTTAATATTTCTGTTCTTACCACTTCTTTCATCTTCGGATTTAACCGACGTTGGTGATCAACAACGGGTTTAGCATCAGGTTCCATATTAATTTTGTGCTGACATAGAGTGGGACTAATGCCCTTTAAATCATCAAGAGTATATCCAATAGCAGCCCGGTGCTTCCTTAGAACTTTCAATAATTTTTCTTCTTCATGTTCTGAAAGGTTAGCACTGATAATAACAGGATATATCTTCTTTTCATGAAGATAAGCATATTTCAAAGTGTCTGGAAATTGCTTTAATTCAAACACAGGATCACCTTTAGGTGGAGGTGCACCTCCAAGAGTTTCAATAGGAAAATTATGTTTAAGCAGAGGACGTTGTTCAAAGACAATCTCATCTATTTCATTTCTTTCATGCATATGTAAATCATTTTCATTGTCTAGAAATTATGTTCTAAAGGATAAGTAGGTGGCACAACAATAGAAGCAAGACCAATTAATTCATCCTTACTAGGAAATTCTTTTTCATGATGATTTCTACTAAACTTGGAAAAATTATACTCACGAGACAGACTCATCACCAAAGCTAACACCCATAGTTTGTTTCTTACAATCTATCTTAGCATTAACTGTGTTCAAGAAAGGTCTATCAAAGATAATGGAACAGAAGTAATCTTGTGGGGAACCAAGAACAAGAAAATCTGTAGGGTATTTTATTTTCCCACACAAGACTTCAACATCTCTAACAATCCCAACTGGTGATATAGTGTCTCTATTAGCAAGTTCAATAGTAACATCTATTTCTTCTAACTCTGCAGGTGTTATGTCTTTCATAATTTCTTCATATAAAGTGTAAGGTATAGCACTCACACTAGCACCCATGTCACATAAACCATGATAACAGTGATCTCCTATTTTAACTGAAATAACAGGCATGCCCACAACAGGTCTATGTTTATCTTTTCCATCAGGTTTAGCAATTCTAGCAACTTCTTCACAGAAGTAAATAACATGCCCATCCATATCTTCTCCCAAGAGATCTTTAACCATAGCAATGCTAGGTTCTACTTTAATTTGTTCATTGGGTTTAGGTGTTCTAACATAGCTTTTGTTAACCACAGTTGAAACTTTAGCATGTTCCTTTATTCTAACAAGAAAAGGTGGTTTCTCAATATAAGCAGAAGGAACAACTGGATCAACATTATAAAATATAGTTTCTTCTTTAACTGGTACTGGTTTTTTAATTTCTTCTTTAATAGGTGGGTGATATTTAAACCACTTCTCTTTAGAGAGTTCAACATGAGTAGTGAATGATTCACAAAAGGAGGCTACTATCTCAGAGTCAAGTCCATATTTAATGCTAAACTTTTGAAAAGCATCGCTATCCATAAAAAAAATTAACACAATCATACTTAAGATTAATACCTGACTCTTTACCTTCGTCGAGTTCCCAATCTTCAGAGTTGTGTTTAATCAATAGTCTTCTTCATAAAAGAACCAGCACAAGAAGTATCAAGCATGGTTTGGTCATTACGAGAAAGCCGAGCATAAAAATTCTGGATAATAATTTCTCTTGAGAGCTCATGATCGGGGCATGAATATAACATTGAATTAAGACTCCCCCAAGCTAGAGCAATACTTTCTCCTTCACGAGGCCAAAAATTATATATATAATTCCGATCACGATGAACTAGATGCATAGGATAATTTTTTTGGTGGAACTCCAATTTCAAATGATTCCAATTCCATGATCCAATACCATCGCATAGCCTATACCATGCCAACGCTTTTCCCTTCAAAGATAAAGGAAAAAAATTCATAACTTCATCCCTGGGTAGACCTGCAAGCTTAAACAATCCACAAATTTGTTACACATATATCAAGTGCATATTAGGATGTTCGGTGCCATCTCCTGCATCAGGATTAGTCAGCAGTTGTTCTATCATACCCGAAGGAATTCCATATTCAATATTTTCATTAGGTACAGTAGGTTGAGGGGTAGATAATTGTCATGCTGGACAAGGTGAAGATACCCTGAAAAAACCCCTCAAAGGATTGATTCCATAGTAACAAGTGACAATAAATTTCAGCACACTATATAAATGTTTCCTTACTGAATTCCACTTACCAAAGGCGCTTCACTCCCCGGCAACGGTGCCAGAAAATAGCCTTGGTGACCCACAAGTATAGGGGATCAATTGTAGCTCTTTTCGAGAAGTAAGAGTGTTGAACCCAATGAGGAACAGAAGGAAATGACAAGTAGTTTTCAGTAAGGTAATGTCTACAAGTGCTGAAATTGTAAGTAGCGAGTAGTTTGATAGCAAGATGATTTGTAACGAGCAAGTAACGATAATAGTAACAAGTATGCAGAAAGGTAGCCCAATCCTTTTGAGGCAAAGGACAGGCCAAAACGGTCTCTTATGATAAGCAAATCATTCTTGAGGGTACACGGGAATTTCATCTAGTCACTTTCATCATGTTGGTTCTATTTGTGTTCGCTACTTTGATAATTTGATATGTGGGTGGACTGGTGCTTAGGTGTTGTTATTACTTTAACAAACCTCCTACTTATGATTAACCCTCCCACAATCATCCGCAACTACGAGAAAAGTATTAAGAATAAATTCTAACCATAGAATTAAACTTTGGGATCCAATCGGTCCCTTACGGAATAGCGCATAAACTGGGGTTTAAGTTTCTGTCACTCTTGCAACCCACCATCTAATTACTACTCCACAATGCATTCCCTTAGGCCCAAATATGGTGAAGTGTCATGTAGTCGACATTCACATGACACCACTAAAGGAATCACAACATACATACTATCAAAATATCGAACACATATCAAGTTCACATGATTTCTCCCGTGACCTCAAGAACAAAAGTAACTACTCACAATTAATAAAGATGCTCATGATTAGAGGGGTATTAAATAGCATAATGGATCTGAACATATAATCTTCCACCAAATAAACCATATAGTAATCAACTACAAGATGTAATCAACACTACCAGTCACCCACAGGCACCAATCTATGGTTCTGGTAATAAGATTGAATACAAGAGATGAACTAGGCTCTGAGATGAGATGGTGTTGTTGAAGATGTTGATGGAGATTGCCCTCCCCTATATGGGAAAGTTGTTGGTGAAGATGATGATGATGATTTCCCCCTCCGGCAGGGAAGTTCCGCGGCAAAATCGCTCCGCCGGAGGACAAAAGTGTTCCTGCCCAAGTTTCGCCTCGAGACGGCGGCGCTCCGTCCCGAAAGCCTTCTGCTTATATTTTCTAGGTCAAAGTGACTTCTATACCAAAAGATGGGCACCGGAGGTGGGCTGACGAGGCCACAACCCACTAGGGTGCGCCTGGGGGGGCCTGGCACGCCCAGGTGGGTTGTGCCCACCTGGTGGCCCCCCTCTGGTGTTTATTGGATCCAGTATTTCTTAAATAATCCATGAAAAATCTCCATGAAGTTTCAGCTTATTTGGAGTCGTGCAGAATAGGTGGCCTGACGTAGCTTTTCCAGGTCCAGATTTCCAACTGCCGGAATTCTCCCTCTTGGTGCATTCCTTGCAAATTATGAGAGAAAAGGCATTAGAATTACTCCAAAAAGCATTATTATGGATAAAAACATTATATATAACAGTAAGAAAACATGATGCAAAATGGACGTATCACCAGGCGCCAGGTGATCCAAATGGAGGAGGTGCCAAGCCCTCGTGAGCCCCTAGACCTCCGGGGCCTCACGAGGCTCAAGAGACAGGAGATTCATGAGGGGCGACTTCTACGGCATGCATCTTCAGCTACTCGAACACTTCTTCAACGACGGTGCCAGGTGACCTTTTTAGTTTGTTCTATTGAGGGCGCCCCTCGGGTTGCATTATCCTCAAGCTGCCAGGGCCAGTTCCCAGCCGCACTCTTTTGATTCGTGTACTCCGAACCATTTTGCATGCCTTGTGTTATCATGGTTGTTTGGCATTACTCTTGATGTCTCATTACTTGTGGAGTCGCCCCCTTGCGGCCTCTACGCATTGCCAGCCCGCCTCTTGCTCATCCTGCAACAGTGGCTACTGGCACGACGCCTATGCTCGGGTCTGTCCCTGTAGCGCTGATAAATCTGAGAGACCGAGCTCTGGCTGGTGGCCGGCCGCGCGCACGTCACCTCACCAGGTCCTCAGTGCCTTCGTCTTCTTGTAGAAAGATCGCCGGCAGGACAACAAGCGCGGCTATGTTTTCTTTCTTCGGCTAAGTCGCCGGGACATCCGGAGCCAGGATCGCGAGCGGCCCCGCCAGCACCTCGAGTCACAACCCCTCACAAGGCCAGCCACCCCTTTTACATGAAAATTGCTTGCACGTTACAGGGTGGCATGAGCATCACGCCTCAGGGGCTCTTACTGGCTCTCGATCCCTCACCCCTTGGCCTTGACCACAGCATCGCGACCTGGCATACCAGCGGCGGCTGAGCCTGACAGGGACCCGAGGACATAGAGCACCTAGATGAGCGGGGTAGAAGGGGTCGGCGCGAGCCTTGCTTGGGAGCGCCACCACCAGGGCACAGCAAGGCTACACGCCAAAACTATCCTCGCAGCGAAGGAATCACCGCAGGCTCGCCAAGATAAGTCATCCCATACACACAGGCGTGAACCTTACGATTTAGCGTTTTCCCTCTCGCGATCTCGCTCGGGCAAGGATACTTCCCTTTCAGCCTTCCATGAGCCGCTTGCGCGCTAAAGGGGATCTCCTGAGCATCGCGCCTCAGGGGCTCTTACCAGACCTCGGGCCGCTCACCTCCTGGCCTTGACCATGGCATCGCGACCTGGCATACCAGTGACGACTGAAGCTTGCCTGGGGACTGGGTCCTGTCGGCATAGAGCACTAAGCTACCACGAAAACAAAAGGGAGCACCGTGCCAAGGCGGGATACGCGATCGTAACACCGAATTGGGAATAATAGCATAAAGGCAAAAGCATCACCATTTTTACATACCCCCACGGGGCTCGTCATGGTTTTGTACAGACAGGAAGCAAAAAGAAAAAACTGGAGAACCACGGCTTTAGCGACATCACTGACAGCACCGGGATGATGCCACTGCTGTGCCCCGGGCACGGCGGCTCGTAACTGTCATCGTCGCTTGAATCCGGAGCGTCACTGCTACTATCGGAGGAGCTGCGGGCAAGGCCGAGGGAAAGTTCAAGGCCCGTGGCCGCGCTGCCTTGACCGCCTCCCGCGGGGCAGCATTCCAGGCGCCGGCCATCCTCGCCGAAGACCTTGAAGGAGAGCATTGAATATCCATCATATTCGAAGTGGATGGCGAGAGCTCCCTCCGAGCAGCAGGCGCGGGCGATCTCGCCCCACCCGCGAGTAATGAAGACATCGCCAGAGATGACGACCTCGACTTCCGCTTCAGAAGCTTGGCCATAGACCCAGCATGTTGTAGCCATTACTCGACAGGCCCCCTCGGCGGTATCTCCTCTACAAAGAACCGTGGGAGCCGGATCCATGTGCGTAGTGGCATTGCCGCCCACACCACAAAATCGCGGGCCGTGCCTTCGGTGTGGGTCCACGAGCCGGGTGGTCGTACGCCCACCGACTGTTCTCCTCCGTGACCCCGCTCCTCGCGGCGCCGGGTGCTACCCCTATGCGCGGGGCTCTGCGCGCGGGCATGCATAGGGATTGGGAAGCCTGACTGAGGCCGTTCAGGCCAAGGCAGCGTCACCTTGGGCTCCGCGACGGCGTCGCAGAAGGCTTCGAACCTCTTCTTCGGCGGGAGTAGCTCAGGTTCCACCTGAGGGATTTTTCCCTTCTCTGCAGCGGAAAACCTCCTCACCGGCGCCATGGACGCTTCGACAAGACAGCGGGACAAGAAGGTAGAGCGAGGAGCAAGCAGCAAGAAGACAGAGATGAGCAGGGGGCTCCACCCCCTCTCCCATTTATAGCCAGAGGGAGGCCAACTGCTGGCCTCCCACGATCCCTAGTAATGATGGTTTTTCCATGCAGCAGGCTATTGTCAAGTCGAACAGCTGCCGAGGCTGCATGGGGAAGTGGAGACGCCCATGTCCCGTCAAGCACCACGCGTCGGCTCGGTCCGTAGGTGATTGGGGCCCGCGGCGCTTCGCCCTTGCCCTTTGGCTTCGCCTCGAAGCCAAGTCCGAGCGTGCCTTGGGCCCGGGGGCTACTGCTGGCGTTCTAGGAACCAGGGTACCCAGACTTGCCTGCCTGCAGCCCATGGCGTGGCTTCATCGACGGCCCAGTACGACCCGTCTTCAGCACCTTCAAGACAAGTCCCTCGCGAGGGGCCAAGCCTCGCGAGGCGGACAACGCCAAGACCACTAGAGGGAGCGGCCTCTTCAGGCTGGCTCCTGAGGAGCAGAGATTGCTATGTAAGTGCCCTTCTCATGAGGTCCGGATGACGCAAGCCATGACGACCAAGGCCAGGCAGGCTCCAGCGGGCGCGGAGCGGCAGGTTTCCTCTTTGGTGCTAAGGAGGCAAGTGCATGCGCGGAGTCCCGAGGAATCACCCAAAGGTTTCCATTCCCATGTTACAAGAGCAAGACCGCCAGGACGGCGGGGCGGGTGTCATCGCCGAGCACACCACGGCGTCACGGCCAGAAGCTTCGCAGGCGAAGAACACCATTGTTCAGGATAGGATGTACTTCTTGTCCCCTTTCAAACTGGCCGTTGTGGAATCCCTTCCCGCCTCTACATTTTGGGGGAAGAGGACCGTGCTACCTCTTGAGCACTGCGTTGGTTTTCCCTTGAAGAGGAAAGGGTGACGCAGCAATGTAGCATAAGTATTTCCCTCTGTTTTTGAGAACCAAGGTATCAATCCAGTAGGAGGCTACGCACGAGTCCCTCGCACCTACACAAAACAAATAAATCCTCGCAACCAACGCGATAAGAGGTTGTCAATCCCTACACGGACACTTGCGATAGTGAGATCTGATAGGTATGATAGGATAATATTTTTGGTATTTTTGTGATAAAGATGCAAAATAAATTTAAGCAAAATAAAAAGCAACGGAAATAATTAAGTGTTGGAGGATTAATATGATGAAGATAGACCCAGGGGCCATAGGTTTCACTAGTGGCTTCTCTCAAGAGCATAAGTATTTTACGGTGGGTGAACAAATTACTGTTGAGCAATTGACAGAATTGAGCATAGTTATGAGAATATCTAGGTATGATCATGTATATAGGCATCACGTCCGAGACAAGTAGACCGACTCCTGCCTTCATCTACTACTATTACTCCACACATCGACCGCTATCCAGCATGCATCTAGAGTATTAAGTTCATAAGAACAGAGTAACGCCTTAAGCAAGATGACATGATGTGGAGGGATATATTCATGCAATATGATAAAAACCCCATCTTGTTATCCTCGATGGCAACAATACAATACGTGCCTTGCTGCCCCTACTGTCACTGGGAAATGACACCGCAAGATTGAACCCAAAGCTAAGCACTTCTCCCATTGCAAGAAAGATCAATCTAGTAGCCCAAACCAAACTCATAATTCGAAGAGACTTGCAAAGATAACCAATCATACATAAAAGAATTCAGAAGATTCAAATATTGTTCATAGATAAACTTGATCATAAACCCACAATTTATCGGTCTCAACAAACACACCGCAAAAGAAGATTACATCGAATAGATCTCCACGAGAGACTGGGAGAACATTGTATTGAGATCTGATAACTATGGACCCAAAGGTCTGAGGTAAACTACTCACACTTCAACTGAAAGGCTATGGTGTTGATGTAGAAGCCCTCCATGATGGATGCCCCCTCCGGCGGAGCTTCGGAACAGGCAACAAGATGGGATCTCATGGGTACAGAAGGTTGCGGCGGTGGAATTAGGTTTTTGGCTCCGTATCTGATCGTTTGGGGGTACGTAGGTATATATAGGAGGAAGGAGTACGTCGGTGGAGCAACGTGGGGCCCACGAGGGTGGAGGGCGCGCCCTAGGGGGGTAGGCGCGCCCCCTACCTCATGGCTTCCTCTTTGATTTCTTGACGTAGGGTCCAAGTCTCCTGGATCATGTTCGTTCCGAAAATCACGTTCCCGAAGGTTTCATTCCGTTTGGACTCCGTTTGATATTCTTTTTCTGCGAAACTCTGAAATAGGCAAAAAAACAGCTCTTCTGGGCTGGGCCTCCGGTTAGTAGGTTAGTCCCAAAAATAATATAAAAGTGAATAATAAAGCCCAATAATGTCCAAAACAGAAGATAATATAGCATGGAGCAATCAAAAATTATAGGTACGTTGGAGACGTATCAAGCATCCCCAAGCTTAATTCCTGCTCGTCCTCGAGTAGGTAAATAATAAAAACAGAATTTTTGATGCGAAGTGCTACTTGGCATAATTTCAATGTAATTATTCTTAATTCTGGTATGAATATTCAGATCCGAAAGATTCAAGACAAAAGTTCATATTGACATAAACATAATAATACTTCAAGCACACTAACTAAGCAATTATGTCTTCTCAAAATAACATGGCCAAAGAAAGTTATCCCTACAAAATCATATAGTCTGGCTATGCTCTATCTTCACCATACAAAATATTTAAATCATGCACAACCCCGATGACAAGCCAAGCAATTGTTTCATACTTTTGACATTCTCAAACTTTTTCAATCTTCACGCAATACATGAGCGTGAGCCATGGACATAGCACTATATGTGGAATAGAATGGTGGTTGTGGATAAGACAAAAAAGGGAGAAGATAGTCTCACATCAACTAGGCGTATCAACGGTCTATGGAGATGCCCATCAATAGATATCAATGTGAGTGAGTAGGGATTGCCATGCAACGGATGCACTAGAGCTATAAGTATATGAAAGCTCAACAAAAGAAACTAAGTGGGTGTGCATCCAACTCGCTTGCTCACGAAGACCTTGGGCATTTTGAGGAAGCCCATCATTGGAATATACAAGCCAAGTTCTATAATGAAAATCCCACTAGTATATGAAAGTGATATCATAGGAGACTTTCTATCATGAAGATCATGGTGCTACTTTGAAGCACAAGTGTGGTAAAAGGATAGTAACATTGTCCCTTCTCTCTTTTTCTCTCATTTTTTTATTTGGGCCTTTTCTTCTTCTTTTTTATGGACTCTTTTTTTCGTCCGGAGTCTCATCCCGACTTGTGAGGGAATCATAGTCTCCATCATCCTTTCCTCACTTGGGACAATGCTCTAAAAATGACGATCATCACACTTTTATTTTCTTACAACTCAACAATTACAACTCGATACTTAGAACAAAATATGACTCTATATGAATGCCTCCGGCTGTGTACCGGGATATGCAATGAATCAAGAGTGACATGTATGAAAGAATTATGAACAGTGGCTTTGCCACAAATATAATGTCAACTACATGATCATGCAAAGCAATATGACAATGATGGAGCGTGTCATAACGAAACGGTGGTATGTTGCATGGCAATATATCTCGGAATGGCTATGGAAATGCCATGATAGGTAGGTATGGTGGCTGTTTTGAGGAAGGTATATGGTGGGTGTATGATACCGGCGAAAAAGTGCGCGGTATTAGAGAGGCTAGCAATGGTGGAAGGAAGAAGGTGCGTATAATCCATGGACTCAACATTAGTCATAAAGAACTCATATACTTATTGTGAAAATCTACAAGTTATCAAAGCAAAGTATTACGCGCATGCTCCTAGGGGGATAGATTGGTAGGAAAAGACCATCGCTCGTCCCCGACCGCCACTCATAAGGAAGATAATCAATAAATAAATCATGCTCCGACTTCGTCACATAACGGTTCACCATACGTGCACGCTACGGGAATCACAAACTTTAACACAAGTATTTCTAAAATTCAAAACTACTCAACTAGCATGACTCTAATATCACCATCTTCATATCTCAAAACAATTATCAAGCATCAAACTTCTCATAGTATTCAACACACTCATAAGAATTTTCTTTTACTAATCTTGAATACCTAGCATATTAGAATTATTTAAGAAAATTACCATGCTATTTAAGACTCTAAAAATAATCTAAGTGAAGCATGAGAGACCAATAGTTTCAATAAAACAAATCCACCACCGTGCTCTAAAAGATATAAGTGAAGCACTAGAGCAAAAACTATATAACTCAAAAGTTATAAGTGAAGCACATAGAGTATTCTAATAATTTCCGAATCGTGTGTGACTCTCTCAAAAGGTGTGTACAGCAAAGATGATTGTGGTAAACTGAAAAGCAAAGACTCAATAATACAAGACGCTCCAAGCAAAACACATATCATGTGGTGAATAAAAATATAGCTCCAAGTAAAGTTACCGATGGAAGTAGACGAAAGAGGGGATGCCTTCCGGGGCATCCCCAAGCTTTGGCTTTTTGGTGTCCTTAGATTATCTTGGGGGTGCCATGGGCATCCCCAAGCTTAGGCTCTTTCCACTCCTTGTTCCATAATCCATCAAATCTTTCAACCAAAACTTGAAAACTTCACAACACAAAACTCAGCAGAAAATCTCGTGAGCTCCGTTAGCGAAAGAAAACAAAAGACCACTTCAAGGTACTGTAATGAACTCATTATTTATTTATATTGGTGTTAAACCTACTGTATTCCAACTACTCTATGGTTTATAAACTCTTTTACTAGCCATAGATTCATCAAAATAAGCAAACAACACACGAAAAACAGAATCTGTCAAAAACAGAACAGTCTGTAGTAATCTGTAACTAACGCAAACTTCTGGAACTCCAAAAAATCAGCCAAAATAGGACGACCTAGGAAATTTGTTTGTTGATCAGCAGCAATTGGAATCAATATTTTATCACGTTCTGGTGATTTTTAACAATTATTTTCGTGAACAAAAAGTTTCTGGAAATTACAGCAAGATCAAATAACTATCATCCAAGAAGATCCTATAGGTTTAACTTGGCACAAACACTAATTAAAACATAAAAACACATCTAACCAGAGGCTAGATCAAATATTTATTCCTAAACAGAAGCAAAAAGCAAAAAAAACTAAAAATAAAATTGGGTTGCCTGGCATAAAAGCAAGGATAGATCTAGGTATTGCCATCTTTGGTAGGCAATCCATAAGTGGCTCTCATGATAGATTCATATGGTAATTTTATTTTATTCCTAGGGAAGTGTTCCATGCCTTTATTTAATGGAAATTGGAATATAATATTCCCTTCCTTCATATCAATAATTGCACCAATCGTTCTAAGGAAAGGTCTACCAAGAATAATAGGACATGAAGGATTGCAATCTATATCAAAAACGATAAAATCTACGGGCACATAGTTCCTATTTGCAACAATAATAACATCATTAATTCTTCACATAGGTTTCTTAATAGTGGAATCCGCAAGGTGCAAATTTAAAGAGCAATCATCGAAATCACGGAAACCTAGCAAATCGCACAAAGTTTTTGGAATCGTGGAAACACTAGCACCAAAATCACACAAAGCATAGCATTCATGATCTTTAATCTTAATTTTAATAGCAGGTTCCCACTCATCATAAAGTTTTTATAGGGATAGAAACTTCCAACTCAAGCTTTTCTTCATAAGATTGCATCAAGGCATCAACGATATGTTTGGTAAAAGCTTTATTTTGACTATAAGCATGAGGAGAATTTAGCACGGATTGCAACAAGGAAATACAATCTATCAAAGAGCAATTATCATAATTAAATTCCTTGGAATCCAAAATAGTGGGTTTATTAACATCTAGGGTTTTGTTCTCTTCAATCCCACTTTTATCAATTTTAGCATCAAGATCTAAAAAGTCTGAATTTTTGGAACACCTTCTAGGTAAAGGTGGATCATATTCAGTCCCATCATTATCAAGATTCATATTGCAAAACAAAGTTTTAATAGGGGACACATCAATAACTTTTAGATCTTCATCTTTATTTTCATAGAAATTTGAAGAACACGCTTTTATAAAGCAATCTTTCTTAGCACGCATCCTAGCGGTTCTTTCTTTGCACTCATCAATGGAAATTCTCATGGCTTTGAGAGACTCATTGATATCATGCTTAGGAGGGATATTTCTAAGTTTCAATGAATCAACATCAAGAGAAATTCTATCAACGTTCCTAGCCAATTCATCAACTTTAAGCAATTTTTCTTCAAGCAAAGCATTGAAATTCTTTTGCGAATTCATAAATTCCTTAACACTAGTCTCAAATTCAGAGGGAATCTTACTAAAATTTCCATAAGAATTGTTGTAGGAATTACCATAATTATTAGAGGAATTACTAGGATAAGGCCTAGGATTAAAGTTTCCTCTATATGCGTTGTTACCAAAATTATTCCTACCAACAAAATTCACATCCATAGATTCATTATTCTCAATCAAAGTAGACAAAGGCATATCATTAGGATCAGAAAAACACTCTTAGTAGCAAATAATTTCGTAAGTTCATCCATCTTTCCACTCAAAACATTAATTTCTTCTATCACATGCACTTTTTTATTAGTAGATCTTTCAGTGTGCCATTGAGAATAATTAACCATAATATTATCTAGGAGTTTAGTAGCTTCTCCTAAAGTGATTTCCATAAAAGTGCCTCCCGCGGCCAAATCTAAAAGATTTCTAGAAGCAAAATTCAATCCGGCATAAATTTTTTGTATAATCATGCACAAATTCAAACCATGAGTAGGGCAATTACGTATCATTAATTTCATCCTCTCCCAAGCTTGTGCAACATGTTCGTGATCAAGTTGCTTAAAATTCATAATATCGTTTCTAAGAGAGATAATCTTAGCGGGAGGAAAATACTTAGAGATAAAAGCATCTTTGCACTTATTCCAAGAATCAATACTATTTTTAGGCAAAGACGAAAACCAAGCTTTAGCACTTCTTGCTACCTCTTGAGCACTGCGTTGGTTTTCCCTTGAAGAGGAAAGTGTCATGCAGCAAAGTAGCGTATGTATTTCCCTCAGTTTTTGAGAACCAAGGTATCAATCCAGTAGGAGGCTACGCGCGAGTCCCTCGCACCTACACAAAACAAATAAATCCTCGCAACCAACGCGATAAGGGGTTGTCAATCCCTACACGGTCACTTACGAGAGTGAGATCTGATAGATATGATAGGATAATATTTTTGGTATTTTTGTGATAAAGATGCAAAGTAAAATAAAAGCAAAGTAAAAAGCAACGGAAATAACTAAGTGTTGGAGGATTAATATGATGAAGATAGACCCAGGGGCCATACGTTTCACTAGTGGCTTCTCTCAAGAGCATAAGTATTTTATGGTGGATGAACAAATTACTGTTGATCAATTGACACAATTGAGCATAGTTATGAGAATATCTAGGTATGATCATGTATATAGGCATCACGTCCGAGACAAGTAGACCGACTCCTGCGTGCATCTACTACTATTACTCCACACTCGACCGCTATCCAGCATGCATCTAGAGTATTAAGTTCATAAGAACAGAGTAACGCCTTAAGCAAGATGACATGATGTGGAGGGATAAATTCATGCAATAATATAAAAAAACCCATCTTGTTATCCTCGATGGCAACAATACAATACGTGCCTTGCTGCCCCTACTGTCACTGGGAAAGGACACCGCAAGATTGAACCCAAAGCTAAGCACTTCTCCCGTTGCAAGAAAGATCAATCTCGTAGGCCAAACCAAACTGATAATTCAAAGAGACTTGCAAAGATAGCAATCATACATAAAAGAATTCAGAAGATTCAAATATTGTCCATAGATAAACTTGATCATAAACCCACAATTCATCGGTCTCAACAAACACACCGCAAAAGAAGATTACATCGAATAGATCTCCACAAGAGAGGGGGAGAACATTGTATTGAGATCCAAAAAGAGAGAAGAAGCCATCTAGCTAATAACTATGGACCCGAAGGTCTAAGGTAAACTACTCACACTTCATCGGAAAGGCTGTGGTGTTGATGTAGAAGCCCTCCGTGATGGATGCCCCCTCCGGCGGAGCTCCGGAACAGGCCCCAAGATGGGATCTCTTGGGTACAGAAGGTTGCGGCGGTGGAATTAGGTTTTTGGCTCCGTATCTGATCGTTTGGGGGTACGTAGGTATATATAGGAGGAAGGAGTACGTCGGTGGAGCAACGTGGGGCCCACGAGGGTGGAGGGCGCGCCCTAGGGGGTAGGCGCCCCCCTACCTCGTGGCTTCCTCTTTGATTTATTGACGTAGGGTCCAAGTCTCCTGCATCATGTTCGTTTCGAAAATCACGTTCCCGAAGGTTTCATTCCGTTTGGACTCCGTTTGATATTCTTTTTCTGCGAAACTCTGAAATAGGCAAAAAAACAGCAATTCTGGGCTGGGCCTCCGGTTAGTAGGTTAGTCCCAAAAATAATATAAAAGTGAATAATAAAGCCCAATAATGTCCAAAATAGAAGATAATATAGCATGGAGCAATCAAAAATTATAGATACGTTGGAGACGTATCGGACCGGGGCCTCTCTATATATAGGTTAGCCACCACCATAGAGAGGGGCGGAAAACCTCACCACTGCACACCAAAGCCTCTGGAGCTTGTTCATCCTCTGTACTAGTTCATCCTCAGCCCCTCGTGAGGCTAATCCACACCAAAGCAGGAGTAGGGTCTTACACCGCAAGGTGGCCCGAACCTGGGTAAACTGTCGTGTCTCTTTCCTTTCATGTTCATCGTGCGAGGCTGTGAGGACGGCGACTTGGTAGGCTGGGGAGGTTGAGTTCTTTGCACACATCGCAGAGTTCGAACCTTCCTTGGGTCTGCGGAGCCCTGAATCCGACAACTTTATGTAAAAGAAGTAACTCCACTTGTGCTTAAACGATGAGTATGACCTATGATCAAATGTTCTCATTTGACTCCTAAGTCAATATACTCATATATAGATGACCTAGTCATCGCCAATTGCTTGATAGATGCTAGAGTGTTTGTGCATGCTTTGCCACATATTTCATTTGCTATCTTGTTGCGTGAGCATGTTGGTTGCATAATTTTCTGCATTCGAGGACATCCATTTGTTGCTTTGATTGTCTGGATTTTTCTTTTTGCCAAATGGATGGACAAGAATGCCTAAGTACTCCCTCTAGCTATCAATGCTTTTCTCGTCTCAAACTCTACTCATGCTACATCACAAAGTTTAAACAAGTCAAATTCGGACCCTCCGGGTGAGGAGCACTCGGAGCCACCGATCCGTCAAGGGCTTAAACTTCCAAAACGTCTTAATGCATCTCGGTCAGACCAACTCATCCCACTCGGTCTCACCGAATTCATTAAGTTGATCTAGGTTTTCACCTCGGTGCAACCAATTTGAACAATTTGGTCACACCGAGTTGCAGTAACTGCTAGCAGTTTTGCATCTCGGTGCTACCGAGTCGTTCCACTCGGTCACACGGATAGTGAATGGGTATATGTACCACTGGTTGAAAAATTGGAAATTCCTCCAAACCACCCGACCACACCTCCCAGCTCTGCCGCCCCCTTGGTCTCTGAATCATTGCCAGTGCCTCCTACCGCTGGTCTCTGTCGCCATCAATGGGGTTCTCACCATCGTTGCCGCCGTAGCAAATCCTTCGCCAAGTTAGGGTACGGATTTGACCCCTTTGTGCTTTCCTTAACTCGGATTTTTGCACAAAGTTCATTACCTAAAATCTTTCCACGAATGAGATAATTCTATCCACCGAAAAAATTCCATTAGAATAGATTTGATGCAAAAACTTAGGGTTACATTTCTGCCGAACACATGTCGCACCGACCGATCTGAGGATCTCGGTCTCACCGATTTGGCTTAGGCCATTGCACAAGTACAACTCGGTCTGACCAAAGCGTACTAATCGGTGTGACATAAATTACCTACTCTGTGGAACCCTAGCATCTCGGAGTCACCGAACTGCATTTCGGTCTGACCAAAATTGTATGTTTAGATTCTGTTAATGCTTTGGTGTCACCGTGTTTGTCAAATCGGTAGCTCCAAAATGCTTTTTGCAGAAAACTAAAGTCAAGTTTCTGTCTTAATATTTTTGCAAAATAGTTGTGCCTTGTGATGCACATCCACTCCATCTACATCCATCTATTCACAGGGCCAGTTTCAGATATGTCAAAAGGCAATGACAGCCAGAACAGATCTGAAGAGCAATTGAATCTCAGTGAGGTCACTAGTCCCTCCAACAGCAGTTATGATGAAGGTAGCAGAAGCACTCCAAGCAATATGCCAAAGGCTGCTACTAGGAAGAGGAAGGAGAGAGTGAGGAAGACTATTGCCAGAGTCATTGGCAAATCATCTATGATGAGGGACTCTAATGTGGAAGAAGAGGAGAAGGAAGAACCTGCTGCACCTCCACCAAAGACCCAAAAGCTCATGGGTGATGCTATAAGATCTCGGGCTACTCCATCTATGCCCAAGACAGCCCAAGCCATCTGCTTAAGCTCCAAAACCTTCTACTCCCAGGAGATCTACCAGAAACATCCCTGCTGCTGAGAAGAACAAGGCCCCAGTGCCTGAAGTTCAAGAAGATTAAGAGTTACAGGTGCTTAGAAAGTTGAAGCCCAAGATTCCAGGTCATGATGATAATCATCCTGTTGCTGAAATATGAAGCTGAGAAAGGATGCACGTCTGAGATTATGGAGACAGACTGATCCCAATGCTATCAAAAGGAGAACTGCTGTAGACTATCGTTTCCACACTAAGGAACAACAAGACTTCTATGAGACAGTCTTATTGGACAAGAAGGCCATAGTGTGTGACATGAGATGGGTTGACTGGAAATACATTGATGATAATGAGGACTACTTTCCAAGAGTACATGAGAGCTTCAAAATGAATGAAGTTGACAAGTTTGTTGGTCAGAAGTTGACTAAGTGGAATGATGAAATGGTAATGCAATTCTACTCCATTGCTCATTTCTACCCAGGTGGAAAGATTATCTGGATGACTGAAGGTACATGGTATCAATCAACAATCTCTGAGTGGGCCAAGTTGATCAATGCCCCCGAGGAGGATGAGAATGACATTGATGTATATGACAAGCCAAGGAAGGATCACAACTCCATGGAAAATATGTACAAGACTATTCGTGATGATGCCTTGGAGACTCACAAGCTTGGGTTAATATACTATCTGCTGTCAGGTCTGACCACAATCAACACCATCTTGAGGCACACTCTGTTGCCCAAGTCAGGAGATCACAGGATGATCCATGGTCACTCAATCAACTTGCTCCACATGTTTGATGTGCCACACAAATTTAAAGTGATGACTTTGATTGTTGAGACAGTGAAGAGAACTGCAGCTGATGAGAAGAGATCATGTGGATATGCCCCTCATATACAAATGTTGATCAACTCCAAGATGGGAACCGGGACATATCTTCTAGACAAAGAGCACCTTCCCCTGAGGCCAGAATTTGAGGACAATGAGGTTGTCATGGATGCATCTCATCCAACTTGTGCAGAAGCTCAGTAGAAGAGAGAGAGAGAGAGAGAGAGAGAGAGAGAGAGAGAGAGAGAGAGCAAAGGCTGCAAAAGCAGCAAAGGCAGCCAGTACACCAGATGCTTCAACTATGATGCTCAAGACCAAGCAAGATCAACTCAATTATCTACTTGAGGCTACAGTGAGGATTGAGAAGGGCTTGGCCACCCTGACTCAGAATCAAGAGAGTCTTGAGAGGATCATTGAGACTAAACTTCATGATCTAGATGTGAAGGTCACCGAGATTCCAACCTCTGTTGAGAAGCTACAAGAAGCTGAGGAAAGGTAGGAGAGACAGACCACAGATAAATTTCGGAGTGTGCCAAGGGCACAAAGGTCTTCAGCGGTGCTAGTTGTCGGTGATACCAGGACTACATTTTCAGCACCTGCAGCAACTACCACGGTTGTACCTCCAGTGTCAACCCCTCCAGCTCCATTGTCTTCTACAGATGCTTTCGTTGAAGGACTCCTCTCCATGCCATCTACGCACACCGGAGCAACCAGCCAGAAGACCACTTCCGGAGCTCCCGGAGATCGTGCCTAGAGTGCCGCATAGCACTATGCATTTTCAAGCTTTTTGGTAACTTGTTGCCAAAGGGGGAGAAAGTGTATAGATCATTAGGCTTCGAGAGAGAGAGAGAGTGTGTGTGTGTGTGTGTTTTGCTTTTTTTGCCTCTATTGCTACTTTGGTCATTTGATTTGCTTGTTTGATGCATGCTACAATATTTGTGTTATGTGTGTGAGATACTCTTGTGATCATGTGTTTGATCATACTATGTCTTAATGTGTGCTTGCTTGATGCTATCTATGATATTTGTATATGATCAATCATGTTTATCCCTTGGTGATGAATGCATGTTGTTTAAATTCTATCATTTTGAGCGCTCCACCCAGATGTATGTTACATGGAAGAGTGACCCATGATCCTAATCGATTTTGCATTTGCATTCAAACACAAATTTTAAATAATGCACAAATTTAGGGGGAGCTCTTGATTATCACATACTTCTCAAAGCGACGATGTATTTCATTCATATTATCATTTGTTGAAGCTTTGATCTATGTGCTGTCATCAATCACCAAAAAGGGGGAGATTGAAAGTGCAACTAATCCCTTGGTGGTTTTGGTAATTCATAACAACACATAGCTAATTGAACTAATATCCATTCAATTTAAATATTTCAAAAGGTTCAATGATTGGCATGGCATGGACTAGAGATGTGGACCCCTCAAAATGCAAAGGACAATGATTGGAAAAAGCTCAAGACTCTTCATTTTCATTTTTGGCGATCCAAGATCACATTGAATCCATAGGAAAGCCAATACTATTAAAAGGGGATGAGGTGTTGCTTAATGGTCTACTTGCTCAAAGTGCTTAGTGATATTGCTCCAAAACCCTCAACCACTTTCTCATCTCCACATATGTCCAAAACCCAAAGTCAAACCCTGCCCCACCGATTTGATCTATCCGGAGCCACCGAGTTTAGCTAACATAGCAACTGCCAGAAACCCTAGACAATTCGGTCTCACCGATACGGATCTCGGTCCCACCAAGTTCGCATTGCAAACTCTCTGTTTCCCTTCGTAACGTTTTGGTCTCACTGAAATGAGTGGTCGGTCCCACCGAGTTTTCCTGACCAACTCTCTATTCGATCATTGCTGAAATCGGTCTCACCGAGTTCATGCAATCAGTCTCACCGAGATGAGGTTTTTCCCTAGCCCTAGCACATCGGTCCCACCGAGTTGATCATGTCAGTCCCACCGAGATTCCTAATATTCACATTTTGAACTAAATCGGTCTCACCGAGTTCATCTATTATGTCTGACCGAGTTGCGTCAAATGTGTGTAACAGTTGGATTTTGTGTGGAGGCTATATATACCCCTCCACCACCTTCTCTATTCAAGAGAGAGCCATCAGAACATGCCTACACTTCCACTACTCATTTTCTGAGAGAGAACCACCAACTCATGTGTTGAAACCAAGACATTCCAATCCAACCACAAGAATCTTGATCTCTAGCCTTCCCCGAGTTGCTTTCTTCTCAAATCATTTTTCCACCATAGCCAAATCTGTGAGAGAGAGTTGAGCGTTGGGGAGACTATCATTTGAACGACAAGAGCAAGGAGTTCATCATCAACACACCATCTATTACCTTTTGGAGAGTGGTGTCTCCTAGATTGGTTAGGTGTCACTGGGAGCCTCCGACAAGATTGTGGAGTTGAACCAAGGAGTTTGTAAGGGCAAGGAGGTCGCCTACTTCGTGCAGATCTACCCAAGTGAGGCAAGTACTTCGTGGGCGATGGCCAAGGCGGGATAGACAAGGTTGCTTCTTCGTGGACCCTTCATGGGTGGAGCCCTCCGTGGACTCGCGCAACCATTACCCTTCGTGGGTTGAAGTCTCCATCAACGTGGATGTACGATAGCACCACCTATTGAAACCACACCAAAAATCTCCGTGTCTACATTGCGTCTGCCTTCTCCAAACCCTTCCCTTTACCTTCATATGCAATGTCTTACTTTCCGCTGCTAGACTCTTAGAATTGCATGTGTAGGTTGACTACTTGGCTTGTGCTAAGTTGCTAAAATCTACAAAGACTTAAAATTGGGAAAAGGCTAGATTTTTATTTGGTCAAGTAGTCTAATCACCCCCCCCCCCTCTAGACCTACTTTCGATCCTACAAGAGCATAGCTGGTAGGACCTTGATACTGCTTTGGATGCATGTCGTCATTTCCGTTCACACGTTGCTGGTCCTCCGGTGCCTCCGGTGTATCTTTTATCTTCCCATACACGCCCAAGAAGCCTAGCAGGTTCACGATTCTTCATCACGTGCATCACGTCGATTGCAGAGTGGACCTCTAGGTCTTTCCAATATGATAGGTCCCAAAATATAGATTTCTTCTACCACATGGGTGCGTGTCCCTCAGCGTCATTCGGAACAGATTGTCCGCCAGGACCCTTTCCAAAGATTACTTGTAAATCCTTGACCATATCAAGTATATTAGCACCAGTACGGAGGACAGTCTTGTTTCGGTGATCTACCTCATCTTTGAAATGCTTGCCTTTCTTTCTTAAGGCATGCTTGGTTAGAAGAAATCGACGACATCCCAGGTACACATTCTTCTTGCATTTGTCCAAATATATACTGCCAGTCTCATGTAAATAGTGTGTGCATGTGTGATATCCCTTGTTTGTTTGTCCTAAAAGGTTACTAAGAGCAGGCCAATCATTGATGGTTACAAACAGCAACGCTCGTAGGTCAAATTCCTGCTATTTGTGCTCATCCCACACACGAACACCTTTGATATCCCACAGCTGTAAAAGTTCTTCAACTAATGGCCTTAGGTACACATCAATGTCGTTGCCGGGTTGCTTAGGGAATTGGATGAGCACTGTCATCATATTGATCTTCCGATTCAAGCACAACCAAGGAGGAAGGTTATAGATACATTGAGTCACGGGCCAGGTGCTATGATTGCTGCTCGGCTCCCCAAAAGAATTAATGCCATCTGCACTTAAACCAAACCATATGTTCCTTGCTTCATCTGCAAACTCCCGCAACTTTCTCTCGATTTTTCTCCATTGCAACCCATCAGCGGGTACTCTCAACTTCTTGTATTTCTTACGGTCTTCTTTGTGCCATCGCAACAACTTGGCATGATCTTTGTTTCTGAACAGACGTTTCAACCGTGGTATTATAGGAGCATGATAACCCACAAGTGTAGGCGATTGTTTGTAACCTTCTTCGATAAATAAGAGTGTTGAACCCAACGAGGAGCTAAAGGTAGAACAAATATTCCCCCAAGTTCTATCGACCACCGATACAACTCTACGGAAATTTAACGTCCGCTTTACCTAGAACAAGAATAAAACTAGAAGTACTTTGCGAAAATAAAACTATGAATAAATTGCAAGGTAATAGAAGTGCATAGCTTTTGTCAACAAGAAAGTCATTAGTCCCTAGGCAATCGGTAACAAGTACCGGTAATCATTCTTGTAATTTTATATGAGGGAGAGGCATGCACTAACATACTTTCTCTACTTGGATCATATGCACCTATGATTGGAACTCTAGCAAGCATCCACAACTACTAAAGATCATTAAGGTCGTAAAACCCAACCATAGCATTAAGTATCAAGTCCTCTTTACTCCCACACACAACAACCCACTTATCCGTGTTTAGGCTTTTGTCACCCCCGCAACCGACAATAAGCGAATCATGAACATATTGCAACACCCTACAGCGAGGATCCCTCCGTTTGCGTGACACAGAGGGCACCGCAGGACAACACCATAAAAAATATACACTCATACCAACCAAGATCACGATTGGCCCACAGGACAAAAGGAATCTACTCAAACATCATAGGATATAGTGTTGAGCACCTCTGTATCTCCAAAAATTCTGAAACATAAGGACAAAATGAAAAATTTGTAGGGAAATAATGTGCAAAAAGTTTCAGAACCGTTTGATGTTCCAGTAAAAAATGAAAATCCACGCGCTACAGCCAAAGTTTCTGTTTTTACACCGCACATACCAACAAGCAATCTAATCATCCTAATGGCAAATCTTCGCACATTATTTTTATAATACAATGGATTTGTACAAGGGGATATTTATTTTTGTGAGAATCTTCATGAAAAATTCTACATTGTTTCCATGAGCATGAACACAAGTGTTCAAGGTCGACCCTCACTTCTCCAATGCATAACTTCGAATCGCTTCTCTTTTGTGGAAAAAGTTTTAAGTTCCCCTCTATATATTTTTGTTTTTAAAATTTATAAAAGCACGCAACAGAAATAAATGACTCTCTAAAATTTCTGGGGTGTCTCCCTGGTAGTGCTTTCTTTAAAGCCATTAAGCTAGGCATAAAGTGCTCAAGTAATGGATCCACCCAGATCCCAAGGTATATCAAAGCCAATTTTAATTAACAATGATTTGGCATTTAGTAGTGAGCACAAAGCAACATATATCATGCAATGGCGAAGTCTAACTATTTCCTATGCATCGGCATGTCATAAAAGAACAATTCATGCACATCAAGTAAAGTCCAATACATAGCATAAGCAGTTTCTTGCAATTTTATCGTGTTGGAAACACAAAGCAGTGGAGGTGCAGTTCCTCTCTCATAATAATTGCAAGTAGAAGCAGCAAGCACATGCATATTATATTCATCAAAATTATCATGTGCAATGGTAAAAGGCAACCCATCAATGTAATCCTTAATAAGAGCAAAGTTCTCCGATATAGTGTAGTTGGGAGAATTCAAAAAGATAATAGGACTATCATGTGTGGGTGCAATAGCAACAATCTCATTCTTAACATAAGGAACTATAGCAAGTTCATCTCCATAATCATAATTCAAATTGACATCATGGCCACAAGCATAGCAAGCATCAAGTTCATAAAAAAGGGATATTTCAAATGAATCAATAGGATCATAGCAATTATCATAGCATTCATCCTTCGGTAAGGAAGGGACATTAAACAATGTATGAGTTGAAGAGTTACTCTCATTAGAAGGTGGGCACGGGTAGCTAATCCGCTCTTCCTCCTTTTGGTCTTCACTCTTTTCATCATCTTTTTCAACCAATGAGCTCAAAGTTTCATCAATTCCTTGTTCCATAGACTCCTGCAAAATATTAGTCTCTTCTTGCACAGCGGAGACTTTCTCAATAAATTCATCAATATCGGAATTGTATTTATAATTTGCATAGCAATATTTAGGTATAGCAAAATTTTCAGGCCTATAAACAGAATCATCATAATCTTCATACTTTTCAAACAGAGATTCAATTTCAAAAGCACCCTTAAAAGCAACAAATTCTTCTATTTGTTCCACATCATAGTAATCATATTTACCATTAGCATCAGAAGCTAAGGTTTCATATTTGCTAAATTTGCATGAAAAGGGAAGGTGTGAAGCCTTCATCCTAGAGCAACAAGTATAATCATATCTCAAGCATAGATCCCGATCATACCATTTCAACATATGAATTTGATCCCATAACAGTTTCCCTTTTTGTGTCAAGCGATAATGCCTAAAGTATCCACGTTGATCCAACGTGTCTCCCATTATCAAGTTGAATGGGGTTTTCTTAGGATTATCAAAGTAATGTTTAATATCTTTCACATAACAAGCATCAAGGGTTTTAGGAGGTTCCCCATCTCCATGAGTAGCAAGTACACCTAATTTTTTTGGTATTTCGTGTTCCATATCCATAACTAAACATAGAGAACAACTTAGAACAGAAAATAAAAGCTACTTAGTGATAAAGTAAACAAGCACACACAAGAATATTCACCCCACGCTATTGCTCCCCGGCAACGGCGCCAGAAAAAGATCTTGTTATAGCCTTCTTCGATAAGTAAGAGTGTCGAACCCAACAAGGAGCTAAGGGTAGAACAAATATTCCCTCAAGTTCTATCGACCATCGATATAACTCTACGCACACTTAGCGTCCGCTTTACCTAGAACAAGAATTAAACTAGAAGTACTGTGTTGAATAAAACTATGAATAAACTACAAGGTAATAAAAGTGGATAGCTTTTGTCAACAAGAAAGTCATTTGTCCCTAGGCAATCGATAACAAGTACCGGTAATCATTCTTGTAATTTTATATGAGGGGGAGGCATGAGCTAACAGACTTTCTCTACTTGGATCATATGCACTTATGATTGGAACTCTAGCAAGCATCCGCAACTACTAGAGATCATTAATGTCATAAAACCCAACCATAGCAATAAGTATCAAGTCCTCTTTACTCCCACACGCAACTACCCACTTATCCGTGTTTAGGCTTCTGTCACCCCCGCAACCGACAATAAGCGAATAATGAACATATTGCAACACCCTACAGAGAGGATCCCTCCGTTTGCACGACACGACATCACCATAAAAAAATATTACTCATACCAACCAAGATCACGATTACCCACAGGACAAAATGAATCTACTCAAACATCAAAGGATAACCACATATCATTGGGAAATACTATATAGTGTTGAGCACCATATCTAAGTAGGGATTACACCAGGGAGAAGAGGTGTTACACTCCTGCATAGAGGGGGAGAAAGTTGGTGTTGACGGTAGCAAGGTTGTTGATGTAGATCGCCGTCATGATCCTTGCTCCGGCGGCACTGCGGCGCCACCAGGAGAGATGGGGAGAGAGCCCCCCTCCTTCTTATTCCTTGGCCTCCCCCTAGATGGGAGGAGAGTTCCCCTCTGGTCCATGGCCTCCATGGTGGCGGAGGGGCGGGAGCCCCTCCGAGATTGGATCTCCCTCTCTGTTGTCTTCTCTTTCACGCCCCTAAGATCTGACCGAAAACCGTTTCTTATATTCCCAGAGATCCGTAACTCTGATTGCGCTAAGATTTTAACACGATTTATTTGGATATAAGCTTCCTTGCGCCAGAACTAGAGATCCAACCGACGTACGAGGTGAGAACAACCCACTTGGGCGCGCTTGGCCCCTGGGGCGCGCCCTGGTGTCTTGTGGGCACTGTGTGCCCCCGTTTGCATTCATTCCAAGTCCCAAAAATCACATATATTCCAAATTAATTCTCCATAAATTTTTATTGCATTTCGACTTCGTTTGATATGGATACTTTGCGAAACAAAAAACATGCAAAACAAGAACTGGCACTGGGCACTGGATCAATAGGTTAGTCAAATAAATCATATACAATGTTGCCAAAAGTATGTCAAAGTTGTATAATATTGGCATGAAACAATCAAAAATTATAGATACGATGGAGACGTATCAGAGCATACCACATCACCTTGGCAAGAACCCTCTTCCTGGGGTGCTCACCCTGAACATCACTAGGGTCATCTCGTCTAATCTTATACTGCAATGCTCCGCATACCGGGCATGCGTTCAAATTCTCGTACTCACCGCGGTAGAGGATACAATCATTAGGGCATGCATGTATCTTCTGCACCTCCAATGCTAGAGGGTATAGAACCTTCTTTGCTTCGTGCGTACTGTCAGGCAACTCATTATCCTTTGGAAGCTTCTTCTTCATTATTTTCAGTAACTTCCCAAATCAGTTGTCAGATACACCATTGTCTGCCTTCCATTGCAGCAATTCCAGTGTGGTACCGAGCTTTGTGTTGTCATCTTTGCAATTTGGGTACCACCCTTGTTTGTGATCCTCTAACATGCGATTGAACTTCAACTTCTCCCTTTCACTTTCGGATTCTCTAAGTGCATCAACAATGACCGACGAAGATCATCATCAGGCACATCGTCTGGTGCCTCTTGATCTTCAGCTTCCCCCATTGCAGTATCACCGTATTCAGGGAAGATAGGATAGTTGTGAACATCCTCTTCTTCTTTGTTGTCTTCCATCATAACCCCTCTTTCTCCGTGCTTGGTCCAAACATTATAGTGTGGCATGAAACCCTTATCAAGCATGTGGAAGTGAAGGGTTTTCGAGGAAGAGTGATCCTTCGTATTCCCACAGATAGTTCATGGACAATACATAAAACCATCCTGCTTGTTTTCCATAGCGACTTCGAGAATATTATGCGCGCCCTCAATGTAGTCGGAGGTGCGTGGGTCACCATACATCCATTGTCGGTTCATCTGCGTGCATTATATAATTAAGTATATCAAAAACCATTACAGAACATCATCAATAGAGAACTGACCAAATTAATACAAGTTCATCATCACATTAAAACCAAAGTACAGTAGTGATCAAATGTTATTACTAAAAAAATACATAAAGTTCATACATAGTTTTCATAGAACAACATACAGCTCTCTAGAGCATCTAATTAAAACATACATCGAAACTAACATGCAACTATGTAAAACATTTAAATGCTACAACAAATGCGATCATAATCGCAACTAAGGTAACAATTGATCCAACAACATAATGATACCAAGCATCATTATCAATGGCATATTTTCTAATCTTTCTAATCTTCAAGCGCATTTCATCCATCTGGATTTTGTGATCATCGACGACATCGGCAACATGCAACTCCAATTTCATCTTCTCCTCTTCAATTCTTTTCAATTTTTCTTTCAAATAATCATTTTCTTTTTCAACTAAATTTAACCTCTCGACAAGAGGGTCCGTTGGAATTTCCTGTTCACATACCTCCTAGATAAAAACATCTATGTCATGTTGGTTGGCATAATTGTGAATAACACTAAATGAAACAAATAGTTATATAAGATAATATACCACATCCAAATCATAGACCGGACGAGAGCCGATGGGGACGGTTGGTGTCTAGAACCAGGACTGAAGACTGACCTCTAGTCCCGGTTCTAGACACCAACCGGGACAAAGGAGTTGCCCCAGGAGCGATGCCCATTAGTCCCGGTTCGTGTCTTGAACCGGGACTAAAGGGGTCAGACAAACCAGGACTGGTACCTACCGAGGCTTGGCCGGCGTTCTGGCCGCTCGAACTGGGACTGATGCACGCATTAGTCCCCGTTCGTAATATGACCGGTGCTGTTGCTCCGAACCTGCAAAAACCAAAGCCCTGTTTTCGACTAGTGCATGGATCTGAAGCATGTGTGCTTTTGATGGTTATGAGTATCTCTTACCCTTTCGCTCCTGCCCTCGTGCAACTCTCATCTAGGGTTTCCCTGCCTCTCGTCGGCACCGCCGTCAGTCCGCCTTGTCTCTTATGGTCATCGAACCATGAAGGCACGGTGGATCCCGGTCCTTGCTGGTCGGAGGGCTCTGTTTTTAGGTGATTTTCTGAGTTTTGTTAGGGTTTCTGGCATGCTCAAGAGGACAAGGCGAAAGCGGCTTATTGAAGATGGAATAAGGTCTCTCCACCTAGCCCTCGTCTGGTGATGCTTAAAGTGTCGCCGAAAGGCGTGTGGAGATTTATCTCTGACGGATCTTGATACGTCTCCAACGTATCTATAAGTTTTGATTGCTCCATGTTGTTATATTACATTCTAATGTTTTATAATCATTTTATAGCAACTTTATATCATTTTTTGGGACTAACCTATTGACATAGTGCCCAGTGCCAGTTGTTATTTTTTGCTTTTTTTTTCTTCGCAAAATATCAGTACCATACGGAGTCCAAACGTAGCGAAACTTTTTGGAGAATTTTTCTGGACCAGAAGACACCTGATGGGCCAAAGAGGTACCAGAGGGGGCTCTGAGGGGAGCACAACCCACCAGGACACGCCCAGGTGGGTTCTGCCCACCTTAGTGGCCTCCCGCACCGCCTCTTCACCCTATAAATTCCCAAATATTTCAGAACCCTAAAAATAACCCTAGATCAGAAGTTCCGCCACCTCAAGCCTCTGTTGCCATGGAAAACATATCTAGACCCCGTTCCGGCACTCTGCAGGAGGGGGAAATCATCACCGGTGGCCATCTTCATCATCCCGGCGGCCACCATGAATATGAGGGAGTAGTCCATCCTCGGGGCTAAGGGTTTGTACCAGTAGCTATGTGTTTAATCTCTCTCTCTCTCATGTTCTTGAGATGGCACGATCTGGATGTATCGCGACCTTGTTTATAGTTGGATCATATGGTGTTTTCCCCTCTCTATCTTGTTGTGAATTGAGTTTTCCTTTTGATATTTCGTTCTTATCGGATTGAATACTTTTATGGATTTGAGAACACTTGATGTATGTCTTGATATGAATACCCGTGGTGACAATGGGGGTATCATATTGATTCACTTGATATATGTTTGGCACTCAACTCGCGGATTCCTGTGGTGACATTGGGGTAATCTATGCATAGGGGTTGATGCACGTTCTTGTCTTGGTTTCTCCAGTAGAAATCTTGGAGCACTCTTTGAGGTTCTTTGTGTTAGATTGAGTATTATGAATTTGAAATTGTTTGATGCATATCGTATAATCAACTTACGGATACTCGCGGTGACATTGGAGTATCTAGGTGACATTAGAGTTGGTTGATGTGTATCATATGGTGTTATTTTAGTACAAACTCTTGGTTAGATCGATCAGAAAGAATAGCTTGGTGTTATTTTAGTACGAAATCTAGGATAGATTGATCGTAAATAATAGCTTTGAGGTGGTTTCATACCCTACAAACAATTTCTTCTTATGTTCTCTGCTAGATAGGAACTTTGGAGTGATTCTTCATCGCACGTTGAGGGATGGTTATATGATCCAATTATATTAGCATTGTTGAGAGATTGCACTAGTGAAAGTACGGACGCTAGGCCTCATTTTCACGCATTTCAATACCGTTTGTGCTCCATTTTATCAATTGCTACCTTGTTGTTTTTTATTGTTCTTATTACAAAAACCTATATCTACTATCAGTATTACACTTGTATCGCCATCTCTTCGCCGAATAGTGCACCTATACCAATTACCATTGTATTTGGTGTGTTGGGGACACAAGAGACTTTTTGTTATTTGGTTGCGGGGTTGTTTGAGAGAGACCATCTACATCCTACGCCTCCCACGGATTGATAAACCTTAGGTCACCCACTTGAGGGAAAATTGTTGCTGTCCTACAAAACTCTGCGCTTGGAGGCCCATGTGGCACCCCGGCTCAGAGAAACCGGCATGCCCCGTATTCCAGCCCAGAGATCGAGATGAAGTTTTCTGGAATACGACACTGACATAGAACAAATCAGCTCTTATTACAAAGGTTAATTAATACATGGGTCTGATGTTACAAAGAATCACATCAGCACGGCGACACTACGCCTGCGATACTACACTTGCTCTATGCTAGCACCAGAAAGACTCATACCAGCAGAATACTTCTAGCAGCAGAAAAACGATGAAGGTGGTGAACTCCACTCCGCAGGGACTCTGGCTGGGACATGATCTAGCTCGCATGCACGGTAACCTTGACAAGCAATCAATCAAACATGGCATCACCTGCAATCTGGCATGACACGCCAGGTCAGTACATACAATGTACTTGCAAGCTCAGAACAACCAAAAGCAGCAAGGCAAAACAACAACATATAGCATTAGCAGGTTAATTAATTTAAGAACTACTATGATACGAAAGCAACTACTAAGCATGCTATGAAACTACTGCAATATTGATAAACCAACACATTAATCTCAACAACCATCTCACTCTTGGTTAACGGGCCAAGCCATATACCATCTCGATCACCTTGTGATCCACTTGATCACCTCGTGATCAAAACATCCACGTGATCACCTCATGACCACATCACAAACTGAATGACCATCCTCGAGATCATCCCAATATCATCACCAACATCCTGCCAAGCTGTTACTGCTCACAATATCATCATATAACTCACCTATAAGTCATTCCGTCATGTGAGTGTTGATCAAACGGGGTGGCATAGTATGAACTTATGCCAATGACCGAGGACGCGGCTATCGATAGATTAAACACACACTCTGCAGAGGTAGCGCACTTTACCCACACCACGGAACCCATGGCCTCGCACTCCCATTCGGATGGACCAATGACGTTCTGACAAAACCGATCTACTACCATGACACTCTCCCGGCCACTCCGACCGACTCCCCTCTGGGATAAGTCATGGGTGGCCCCGTGCCTTCCAAAGGCATCAACGGCCACCGTCGTGGCAAAACAAAAAGGTCCCAAACGGGGACAAAAAGGCGCCTAACAACAACTACGGGCACACATGGTTATGTCTGCTTACTAGGCCAGGGTACCGCATGCCCATAACCTACCCTAGTTGGAGGCACCGGCGAGAGGCACGACAATAGACCGCATTAGGGCCTTCCCATAAAAGGCAAATGTGGTTGCACTGAAAAAGCCCGGTTCGGTGGCACCTGACCAACTTAATGACGGAATTTATCCCCAAAATATAACAGTGATGACTGATACTCCAATATCATCTATCAACCTGTAATCCAAGTCATAGCTCTATCCAACAAATAATCCAAAGCATAATGTTGTCATACAAAAATACTCCGAGGATAGCATAACACTACTAGCATGATGAATCCAAGAACGATAATACTACTACTCCAATAGCAAGAATAAGCTATCCAGCTACGATACACATGCAAGCATCATCTCCGAGATCATACTCCAAAATATAATATCAACTATCATCACGATGAAAAAAATACTAGCCACTAATAATCCAAATGCAACATGACATCCAAAGTAATACTCCAAAATATAATACCAGATACCAACATCATAATACTAGCCACTAATAATCCAAAGGCAACATGTCATCCACATAAGCTGCAAAATATTAGTCCTAGAACTCCAAACAATATCATGGCAATAGCAAGATCAAAATAATACTTCGAGAAATGCCATGAACAAAATCACACATAGCTAATGCAATACATTAAACAAGTTTAAATTACTAAACCATGTCACTGCATTGCAATCATTCAAATGGAGGGTGTGGCTTGCCTGGGGTGGAGGGATTGATCAGGTAGAAGTGCGAGAAACTCGCGGAACGAATCGCCGAAAACTGTTCTCTCTCGGAGGAGGCTGATTAAGGGCAAGGGCATAATGGTCATTTTCATAATGTTAACACAGGGTGAAAATGATTCCATCAGAACGGGCTCGACGAGACGAAGAAGTGGGCTTTGGAATCACCTCATTTGGAGTAAGGATAAAAAAGATATGAGGGGTTGAAGACGAGGTACCATTCTGTAAATAAAATATTCACAACCAAACCCCTGGCAGCTCGGCGGGTCGCGCATTCCAACAAAATACACTTACCCTACAGTGAAAGCGTAAAGCGCGGAAGGCGCTTCCACTTATCCAGCTAGGCAGGGAGTGAGGCCGGCCTCTAGGTCGCTGACGGGTGGGGCCGCTGGGCCCACCGGCCAGCTGGCAGGGCGACGCCGTCGTCTTCGTCTTCTCCTCGCGTTCGCCTGTGGTGCAGAGCGATGCCGCCCGTGCCGGTGCTTGTCCGGGCGGCTCCGGCCACCGTTTGCCGCGCTCCGACCACCGGTGAGCTCGGGGCGACGGCCCGCACCCGAAGGCGACAAGGGGAGCACTCGAGGATCACTAGAGACGGCGAAGCTGCGGCCGCGGCGGACGACATCTTCGGGCGGTGACTGAGCTTGTGGCCGGAGGCCATCGGAGGAGGAGGCGAAGGGCGGGCAGGATCCAGGGGAGGTCATGATGGGTTCTGGTGGTGGTAGAACGAAGAGAGGGACATGGGGTCATCAGAATTTAGGAGGGAGGGGGCAGCAGCCATGGTGGCAATGGAGGGCAAGGAGGAGCTTAGGCGATGATCTGGGGGGTTGGGGAGGGCTAGAGGAGTGAGTGAGGTCGAGTGGTGAGGAGAAACGCGCCCAGTACGGCCTTAAATAGAGGGGGAGAGGATGGCAGAGGGTGAGTGTCGCCATGCACGACCATCCGAGCCCTGTCGAGCTCAGCTATCATGGGGATGGCACGGGAACACGACGATGCATTGGTGTAGAGGGTCACGGAGAAGAAAGAGACACCGGGTAGCAGAGGAAGAGGCTGAAATGAGCTCGGAGCCAAACGGGGCACAGTGCACCCGTGGGCGCGCGGCGTCTAGCTCCGGCGAGGAGGCTTTGAGAGGGGGCAGGGGGTGGAGAGCAACGGGTGAGGCACGAGGAGTCTGGTTGGCACGCCCAAAGCGCGGCCAACGCTGCCAGAGCGCGTGAAATAACATGCCAAGGGGGCATTCACCACGGGCACTGGCATGAAGAGGACAAGAGAGGCTGCAATGAGATTTCTAGTGATGAGTCCCTACATCACTGAGCCTGAGGGAGGTGATAAATCGAGAAAAGGAGCACTGGAGCGATGTGAGGCTTCACTGAAAGTTTGTTGTCGCAAACTTGGCTGCGCACTGGTGATCAACAGGGAATTGATTGGGGTCAAAGGTGTTGTCTGGGATGATTAACTAAGGAAGGACTATAATCCTGGAGGTTTTGAGGATAAATGGACCAAGGATTAATATAGTTGCTTTGCAACTGACCAAAATGGTCCAGAAAAGAGATCATGATGGTTCACTCACATAGAGTAACCACTTGAGCTCAAATTTGGCAAGGCCTAAGGATTTGGACATATGAAGATGCTGTAAATATTTCATACCAATTGGACAAGCCAAAATGGTACTTGCTTCACAAACATCCTCACTGTCCAGAAACTTGCAAAACTTCCAGAGCAATATTGGCTTGATGGTGTGGTCCCAAAATTGGTGGAGAGAGGTTTTATGGTCATGAGAATGCTATGATAAATTTTCAGCCAAAATGAAGCAATATAACATATACTTGCTTCACAAACTGAAAATATTGACAGAAGCAAATATTTGATCCTGTGCTCACATAGATCAAGGGATGGAGCTGAAAATTGGAGGAGGGCACTTATATGATCACATTAAGAGGCATGCAAAATTTAAACTCATTTGGATACTCCTAGCTAGTACTTCCTTCACAAAGCCTTCTGTCTGACAGAAACTTTGAAAAATCACTGAGGAAGATTGGCTAGGCAAATAAAGTTGAATTTTGGCATGTGGCAATGATTTGGACATGAAAGAATGCCCAAAAAGTTTGGGAGAAACTTGGAAAAGATAAGTGACACTTCCTACATAAAATGTCATTCAGGACAGAATAGAAGAAGGAATACTGGGGAATTATTTTTGAAATGGCCAAGGAAATGTTTGGGCATATATGATCAAGATATGACCCAAACAATTTATGAGAATTATTTGGGAATTTTGGTAGTGACAGAAACATAGGTTGCTTCACAACCTAGAGCACTTGAGCTTATTCCTTTAATAGAAAAGGAATTTTCCCCAAGAAAAAGAATTATGGAGTTGGGCTAGGATGGAAATGGCATGGTCTTGGGATGATTTTGAGGATGATTAGCCACTTGGGAGAAGAAGAAATTATGATCTCCCAGGTTTCAAGGCCATAGAACCACTCCAAAAAGAAAAATCAGAGAAGAAACCAAATAAATCAAAGGAAAAAGAAAAGGGCCAAAAACAATGTTGGTACAAACCTCCCCCCCCCCTTAAAGAAATCTCGTCCTCGAGATTTGGTTGCTCAGGGAACAAGTATGACTTGAGGGCACCGTATGCAACTCGGGTATCCTTTTCCTTTATTGTTCCATCAAGAATTTCATATGATTTTCTTACCTCGCTCTGGGGTGGTTTGCTTCACCTTCCCCATATTCTAACAGGTTTCTGCTCATATACCAAATCCTTTTACTGATGTTGATTCTCTCATATCTGCGGTGATATCCAATGGATCTGAGCATAAATTCCTTTTTCGTAAAAGTTTTTACTTCTGCCATGGTGTTTGCTGAAACAAATGCATGTCTTCTGGGTTCCATAAATGCTGAGAATCATGGCCATAGGGGGTACTGATTTATCCTGATTTATTTATTTGGCTCAAGCATGAGCTATGTACCAAAAATTCGACTGCCTTCTGTCCTGAGCAATATAAAGGGGTATGTATTTACAGTTGTACCATACCTCAAATGTTAATATCTTGAGACTGGCCTGACAGGGTTGCTGGCGGGAAAATACTCTTCATGACAGGTTGTCTGTATACTTGGTTCCATTAGTGAGTATACCTGGTCTGAGCTGATGGTTCAGCTTTTGATTTACCCATGTTGTCAGTATACCCATCTGCGTTAATATGCTATGATGCTTTAACACTGCCATTGAAGTCAAACTGCTGAGATTGCAAAGGAATCTTGGATCTGATAGAACAGACTTGGATATTCCACACTAACCATTCTAGGCAGATGTTGTGGGGCAAACGGGATAGCAGAATATGAACTTCTTGTAGAACATAGTAGGCCTCTGAGAGTATGCCTTTGTAGATCCATATGGAAATTATGGCCTCCAACTAACTTGGGTATCTGGACCCTGATGGTCGTGCAAAAATCATCATACCTTTGATGTTAGTCTTATCCTTTGACGGTCATTATTTTATTTGTCAGGGTACCGTACTAAAATAGCTTGGCCACATATGTCCGTGATTCTTCGTATGACCATGTATGTGGTTATTGCAATATTTTTGTTATGATTCCTTGTGCTTATGCCCTGACCTCGGTCCGTACATATCTGACATATATTCGGGGCCTGTTGCGGTACCGAGCTTGCTTGTCGATCCTTGTATTACATGAGATGTATCTTTGCTTATCTTCATTCGCATGTCTCATGAGGTTGTTGAATCCCTACCTTTCTTAGGTATATCTACTTGATCTTTGTCGCATCTCGTATGAGTGACTGGTATGGCCGGGGATACATGCTCACCATATGTAAGAAAGATAGGCCACCGAACACTCGATCCTTGCGGTAGGCATATGTCTTGACTGAATTGTACTTCTGACAAAATTATTGCAAATCTGATCCTTGAACTGCGCTGCCATATACTGCCAACTCACCGTATAATCTCTGAGGATGGTGTAATAATGTGTTACTGACGCAGACTGAGTGGCTTACGAGAGAATCCATCTAAGTAGCTTGCTGAGGAATACTTGCTAGCTTCTGCTCGGGGCTTTTGTCTGGGTAGCGTGGAGAAGAAATCGCGATAGCTTACAAACGAAGCTTGACCTGAGTATTATACTGGTGAAGCCTGGGTTTCGTACTTGAGAAGCTTCTCCTCCGGTTGCTTGTTGGGAAAGATTCATTCCCCTCTGTCAGAAGCTTTCACTAAGGTATCTTGCCGAGAAAGACTGGGTATCTTGGACCGGAATCTGTTCAAATATTGCACTGTGGAAAATTTAGAAGCCTTGCACCATGCGCTTCTGACGATAACGTGAGGAAGAAGACTAAGTTTCTCATATCCAAAACTTCATATTGTGATATGCAGACTAAAAGCCATACACACACCCATAATATTCTGTGACTGATTCCTTGCATGAGAAAATTTTGTTTGACTGTCTTCCTTGATCATAACACATTCTGCCTTTCTTTCCGATGATAACCTATTTCAAGCATCATTCATTGCTGAGCCAGACCTTGTATATGAGCCATACCTTTGACTGAAAATATTCCATTGGTCTTGCAACTGACTTGTCTTTCTGTTGGCTTGATCATTATTGCTGTGATGATTTTGTATTGATGTAGACTCGATGCTGATAATCAATCCAAGACACCATTGGTATTCTGAGCAGAGATATTAATGCGGTTGACTGGGCAGACCATAATGTTCAGCTGAGCTTCTTCCAAATTTGTAAAATCCTTATTGCTTCTTCGAATCTGGTGTCTCTTGATGAGAAATTTCCATAAGGGGAAATAAGGTAACGCCGAGGGCCCAAAAGAAAGAATCAAAAGAAACAACTCAACAAAACAAAAGCACACAATCAATAAATTCACACACAAACAAAGGCACATATTACTGCTAGTCACACAATATGCATGCCTACTTAAGCACTGCTACCTCTTGAGCACTGCGTTGGTTTTCCCTTGAAGAGGAAAGGGCGATGCAGCAAAGTAACTTAAGTATTTCCCTCAGTTTTTGAGAACTAAGGTATCAATCTAGTAGGAGACCACGCGCGAGTCCCACGCACCTACACAAACAAATAAGAACCTCATAACCAATAGGTTTCACTAGTGGTTTCTCTCGAGAGCATAAGTATTACGGTGGGTAAACAAATTACTGTCGAGCGATTGATAGAATTGAGCATAGTTATGAGAATATCTAGGTATGATCATGTATATAGGCGTCACGTCTACGACAAGTAGACCGAAACGATTCTGCATCTAGAGTATTAAATTCATAAGAACAGAGTAATGCTTTAAGTAAGATGACATGATGTAGAGGGATAAACTCATGCAATATGATATAAACCCCATCTTTTTATCCTCGATGGCAACAATACACGTGTCGTTTCCCCTACTGTCACTGGGATCGAGCACCGCAAGATTGAACCCAAATCTAAACACTTCTCCCATTGCAAGAAAGATCAATCCAGTAGGCCAAACCAAAATGATAAGTCGAAGAGACTTGCAAAGATAACCAATCATACATAAAAGAATTCAGAGGAGATTCAAATATTGTTCATAGATAAACTTGATCATAAACCCACAATTCATCGGATCTCGACAAACACACCGCAAAAGAAGATTACATCGAATAGATCTATAAGAAGATCGAGGAGAACTTTGTATTGAGATCCAAAGAGAGAGAAGAAGCCATCTAGCTAATAACTATGGACCCGAAGGTCTGAGGTAAACTACTCACACATCATCGGAGAGGCTATGGTGTTGATGTAGAAGCCCTCCGTGATCAATGCCCCCTCCGGCGGAGCGCCAGAAAAGGCCCCAAGATGGGATCTCACGGGTACAGAAGGTTGCGGTGGTGGAAATAGGGTTTTGGCTCCGTCTCTGATCGTTTGGGGGTACGTAGGTATATATAGGAGGAAGAAGTATGTCGGTGGAGCAACATGGGCCCCACGAGGGTGGAGGGCGCGCCTAGGGGGGTAGGCGCGCCCCCCTGCCTCGTGCTCTCCTTGTTGATTGCTTTACGTAGACTCCAAGTCCTCTGGATCACGTTTGTTCCGAAAATCACGTTCCCGAAGGTTTCATTCCGTTTGGACTCGGTTTGATATCCTTTCCCTTCGAAACACTGAAATAGGCAAAAAAAACAGCAATTTGGGGTGGGCCTCCGGTAAATAGGTTAGTCCCAAAAAAATATAAAAGTGTATAATAAAGCCCAATAATCATCCAAAACATAATATAATATAGCATGGAACAATCAAAAATTATAGATACGTCGGAGACGTATCAAGCATCCCCAAGCTTAATTCCTGCTCGTCCTCGAGTAGGTAAATGATAAAAACAGAATTTTCGATGAGGAATGCTACTTGGCATAGTTCTCAATGTAATTCTGTTAGTTGTGGTATGAATATTCGGATCCAAAAGATTCAAGATAAAAGTTTAATATTGACATAAAATTAATAATACTTCAAGCATACTAACTAAGCAATTATGTCTTCTCAAAATAACATGGCCAAAGAAAGTTCATCCCTACAAAATCATATAGTTTGGTCATGCTCCATTTTCATCACACAAGAATGCTCTCATCATGCACAACCCCGATGACAAGCCAAGCAATTGTTTCATACTTTAGTAATCTCAAACGTTTTTCAACTTTCACGCAATACATGAGCGTGAGCCATGGATATAGCACTATGGGTGGAATAGAATATAATGATTGGGGTTATGTGGAGAAGACAAAAAAGGACAAAGTCTCACATCAACGCGGCTAATCAACGGGCTATGGAGATGCCCATCAATTGATGTTAATGTGAGGAGTAGGGATTGCCATGCAACGGATGCACTAGAGCTATAAATGTATGAAAGCTCAAGAAAAGAAACTAAGTGGGTGTGCATCCAACTTGCTTGCTCACGAAGACCTAGGGCATTTCAGGAAGCCCATTTTTGGAATATACAAGCCAAGTTCTATAACGAAAAATTCCCACTAGTGTATGAAAGTGACAAAACAAGAGACTATCTATCATAAAGATCATGGTGCTACTTTGAAGCACAAGTATGGAAAAAAAGGATGGTAGCATTGCCCCTTTTTATTTATTTCTTTTTTTGGCCTTTCTTTTTTTCTTTCTTTTGGTCTTTCTCTTTTTTTATTGGGACAATGCTCTATGAATGATCATCACACTTCTATTCATTTACAACTCAATGATTACAACTCGATACTAGAACAAATTATGACTCTATATGAATGCCTCCGGCGGTGTACCGGGATGGGCAATGAATCAAGAGTGACATGTATGAAATAATATGCATGGTGGCTTTGCCACAAATATGATGTCAACTACATGATCATGCAAGGCAATATGACAATGATGAAGCGTGTCATGATAAACGGAACGGTGGAAAGTTGCATGGCAATATATCTCGGAATGACTATGGAAATGCCATAATAGGTAGGTATGGTGGCTATTTTGAGGAAGATATAAGGAGGCTTATGTGTGATAGAGCGTATCGTATCACGGGGTTTGGATGGACCAGCGAAGTTTGCACTAACTCTCAAGGTGAGAATGGGCAATGCACGGTACCGAAGAGGCTAGCAATGATGGAAGGTAAGAGTGCGTATAATCCCTGGACTCAACATTAGTCATAAAGAACTCACATACTTATTGCAAAAATCTACAAGTCATCAAAAACCAAGCACTACGCGCATGCTCCTAGGGGGATAGATTGGTAGGAAAAGACCATCGCTCGTCCCCGACCGCCACTCATAAGGAGGACAATCAAAGAACCACTACAAGAAAGTCGTTAATCTGTGACAGTCAGTGTCCGTCACAGACATGGCAACAACTGTCAAGGATGGCCGGGCGTGACGGTCCGAAAATCCGTCATGTATATCGCGTCATAATTTGCCCACCCGCCCATCCTTGACGGATTTTTGTTTCCGTCATTAATTATGACGGTCTATCACCGTCACCGATCTGACCCCCGGCCCGCCCAAGGCCCGGTCCTCTGTGACGGACTGTTCCGTCACAGATTTACATGACGTGTAGAAAGACAAGTCCCATGTGGCATCTCCCGCAATCTGACGTGGCGCCAACGTGGAGATGACGTGGCGCCAGTATGGAGATGACGTGGCGCCAGCATGGAGCTGATGTGGCGCCAACGTGGAGCTGATGTGGCACAGTGTAAGCCGATGGCATTCGGCCCTGTGTGGTTTGGCCCATTTATTTTAGTACAGGCAGGCCTATGCCATTTTACCGCAGCTGGTTGGCCCGTTTGTTTGGTCCATAATCATTTACACTCTCGTTGGCCCATTTCCACGTGTTCAATATGCACATCAGCCCATTAAAATTATACGGCACTTGTGTTTTTTTTAGCCAGAAAGTGTGTTTCGAGGCCCACTTTATTCGGCCCATTAGTGTTAACTCTATCCAACCCAGCCCTTCTTTGTTTCTACACAAAATGGGTTTCCAGGCCTAAGAGCTTACATCTCCAGATCCAGCACAAATACATAAAAGAAGAACAACATCACAAAGCACAGTAACATTGAGCTTACATCTCCAAATCCACCAACAATGGAGCAGCAAAATGCAACCATTTTGCATCCAACAGTGTGCAGTTTGCACAACAAAATCAGTACAAAATAAGAAGGTAGGTTCTAGTAGTATATCACATTCAGATAGCTTCCATGCATCAAGTAGAGACGACGGCTGATCTTGGACAAACAACTTACCCTTCAGCTGATCTTGCTTGCAACTGACTTAGCAAAAAGTCCAGTTTTGCATCCATCTCAGCTTGCTTCTTCTTGTTGTCCTCATCTCTCTTCATGTGCTCCTCATGTTGCCTGGTCCTTGCTTCTTCGGACTCCTTCAACTGCATGGTCAAGGTGCCAACAAGTGCCCGAAGCTCGACATTGCCCCTCTTTGCCAATTCTGCTTGACAGTTGCTATCGCTAGATCTCGCATGGACATGCTGGATCCCCACATGCTGAAGAAACCTTGGCTTCTTAGTTTGCTTAGCAAGCACTTCAGCTACAGCCTCGGTCGCGGAGTTCGATTCCTGTCCATCTTCTGTAGGCTGAGAGGCCTTGTTTTCCATCTCGGTCTAGCAATGCAAGCAACAAACATGTTATAAGACGGCTTAAGCACAAGTAGAGAAGACAACATCAGCAAGCTTACATGCATCGTCTTTGTAAGGAAAGCTATCGTGCATCCTTTACAAGTAGACACTTGTGATAACAGTCGAATTAATCTTTTTTCTGTGCGGAGGTGATTCAAATTATTCATATATACTATCATCTACAACAAAGTGGACTATTTCCTGATTTAACTAGAAGTGAGTAATGTTTAAATCAAATTATTTCTGGAGGTCAGTCTATAATATATATATACACACACACTAAAAATATAAGACATTGAGGATGGCCGAAACTACAATATATAAAGCCAAATAATAGATTAATAAAAAAATCTGTAATTTTAGGTGGCGACTGGTCACATGTCAAAGTGATTATGCGCATTTATTAAAGACATTTCATCTAGCCATATACTAAATCAAAACTGATGTTTTTCAATCGCTTCAAAACTTATCAGTTGTATGAAAATAAAAAAGGGCACAATCATACAGGACAGGCTATTACAAGACAGTTAAGTGAACATGTTAACATTTTCAATTAAGATACACTGACATTTGATTATCAGTTTCAATCTGGTGGAGTAACTCAAACAATATTAGTTCTAGTAAGCCAAAAGGTAAAATGATGGTTGGTAGTCTTTTGAAGCTGACTTACAATTGCAGCTTGGACAACACCGGTGTAGCTTTTCTTTTTCTTGCTGTAGTGGTACTCCTTGAACAAATCCAATGCAGTGGGTTCTTTATCTTTGTATTTGTCTCCCTGGAAACAACCAATATGAAGGCAAGGGAGCATCATACACAGTTACTACATGGACGCAACAGTTAACATGAACCTATAGTCAAGAATATTTCTCATGACAATGCACATCCAGAGCGACATGTTTGACTTACCAGATTATCACAGTGCACAGGGTAGCTACGCGAGCCAGTGGTTTGGTGAAACTTAACTTGAGCTCGATTATTTTTGTTAGTTTCACATATCCCCTACATCAAGAGACCAAATACATGTAAGGCACAATTTCTTGATTAGCATGTAGAAGGCGAGAGATTGGTCTCGAGGAAGAAACATACCATCTTTTTGGGATCCTTCCAGCTTTCCACTAGCTCATTCCACTGCTCATCAGTCATCGAGGGGACAGGAGACGTTCTCGTCACCAAATGGAGTGGGTGAGGGTCAAAATACTCTTTCTTGAGCCTGTATCGTTGTTGGTGAGGGTCAAAAACATGTGTAAGTATCATGATTGCACATAATTGACACAATAGGAAAAATTGACAGGTTGATAGCAATTTGAGGGAGAAAGGCTTGGACTTTGTACTTGCACCAACTTTTCCTACAAAGTTCTTGAAGATCCCATCTCGGACATGTCCATCTGGGTCCTTGTAATCCTTCCAGCGCTTAAACACGGGCATATGGTGTCTAACTGTGACGTTGCATTCAGTTGCGAACTTTGCAGCAAGAAGAGGTGCCTCCGGCCTTAACTTCCCTTCGGGAATGACAAGCGGCAGTTTGCCCTGCCGGCGTCGAGTGATCCTTTCTAGACCTTTTCCCAAATTGGGGCCCCTTTCCCTTGGCTCCTCATAGGATTGTGGACCTGAAAAGAAGGTAAAATCAAGAATGGATACAATTAAACCGCAATTACACGTATAGAAGTGTATTAATAAATGGAGAACGTCGTTTCAAAATGAGTAACTATAACAGGAGGAATTAAGCTCACAAAAAAAGTCAAGGCAATATACTAGTAACCATATGGCAACAACAACTAAATGGAATATTGCAGTATTTGTCATGTTGGTGTGTTTCTGATTGTTACAAGTGCACAGGTTAACTGGAACGGAAGACACGGTTCGAGCAGATTTCAACAAGGCAATATCTTCAACAAAGACAAAAGAAGATACAACTAAAATCATGATAAATCCATTTCAAGAAACACAATTTTAAATTCATTACTATGTAAATTGTCCTTATTTAAATACTGTGATATTAAGAAATGAGCAAAATGGAGTTGTCCTTGAGAATATCATCATCGTGCAGCACTGGAATGACTCATAAAAAATCATGCACACACACTACTGGAATCAGCTAATTTGCCATCTGCCAGCTCTTTGCCGTCTGCTAGCTGACGGCAAAGAAGCTCTTTGCCGTCTGCCAGCTCTTTGCCATCAGCTACCCAAAAGCAGACGGCAAAGAAGCTCTTTGCCGTCTGCCAGCTCTTTGCCGTCGGCCAGCTGACGGCAAAGAATCTTTGCCGTCCGCTGGCGGACGGCAAAGAGTGAGGTGGCCCCCACCCCCCGCCCGTTTTTGAAAAACTTAACGGGCCACCTCTTTGCCGTCCGCTAGCAGACGGCAAAGAGGCAAAAAAGCGGACGGCAAAGGGGGGCGGACGGCAAAGAGCCTACTACCTAACGGCCCGTACCCCCGCCCGTTACTCGCTTCTTCCCTCTCCCTCCCACGCCGCCGTTTCTCTCCTCCCACGCCGCCGCCCGCCGCGCGCCGCCGCCGCCCCGTCGCCCCCGCCGCCCCGGCTCGCCGCCGCCCCGGGGCCCCGTCGCCCTCACCGCCCCG